>NC_132799.1:37377570-37680156 GCF_048594095.1 Paramormyrops kingsleyae
AAAGATTTCGAAAAATTATTCCACGTGGCAAACTATAAACTGACATCATTGAAAGGCCTGATAATAAGTCTCTAGTAGCTGCGCAATTACAAAACAACGAGACATAGAGAATAATACGATTTTGCATAATATACATATATATTGTATCTAACATATATACATTTATTTCTGAATTAATTTTGTATTTCGATACGTGTGCCTTCCATCAACGAATGTGTAATTAAGATAATAACATTCTGTGGAATATTCCATTAACTTGTGAATATTAGTTTTATACCTATTAAAGTAATATTAGAGCCTTGAGTCATAATACGATACGTAAGGTTGCCGGAAAGTTAAATGTATGAAGATGTATCTACTCCTTCTTTTCGGTCTCTCAGACGAACAGCAGTCCAGAGGAGATTGCCTTCGGCAAGTTAGGAAGCGGGGGCGGGGAGTGTGTCCCTGGTGACGTAGCTGCCTGTGGGGGCCCACTTTCGACATGGCGTAAAGGTGGAAGGACTGGTGACCGCTGGGCTGCTGTCGGAGTTATTCGGGGAAAAGAAACAAAATAGTTAAAAGAGTAATATAAAACAAAGGCGTGACGCGTGGCTGTTGAGGATTAACGCGTCAGAAGTACTTTGAAGTTTCAGCACAGTGTTGGTGAGCGGATACTTTGTAGCTCTGCAGACTTTCAATTCGTATTAACTGTTGCTCCTATCGATTTAAGACTTATAATAAGTTGTCGGTGCTCTTTTTTGCTTTGAAGCAGTATTATGTTATTTTTTTAAATGCCTGGTGGATAACGCTTTTAAGTAAATCTCTGCTGGGTGGGGCCTCTTTCCTTGAAGAATTTGTTATAAATCACAGCGAACGGAGGAAAGGAAAAACGGCGTTTTCTGTCACTGCGTCCTTTTCTCCACACGTTTGTGCTTGTCCTCCTTGATCGGTAGCTTTTAAAACTGTTTAAAATCATAGTTTAAAACGTGTTGTGTTGCATTGGCTTCTTGGTTTAGTTTTAAGTTTTTAAACGGAATTTAAATTACGAATCATTATAACTTTTGATTAATTACGACAGCACCCAAGGTGGGACACCGTTAATCCCGGTGTAATACACTATATTCCATGTATTCCATGGTCAAGATATTCCCCAATATGAAATACTTTTAACTTGCTTAACTGAACTTATGTGGCAGGATGTTTCCGAAATGACAAATGTATAACACTGAGAATTAATGTCTGATAGGTGATTCGTTTTTCTTTGCCAGTTTGATCTTTTTAGCAGCGTAATGCTTTACTTTGTGGATGGGGATGTGCAGGGTGAGCTGGTCTGGTTTAGCAGCAGTCCGCACTTCCCACGTAGCAGATGCTGGTTTGCCTGGGAGCGACGTGACGGGATGGAGCCGCTTTTTCTGAAACCAGTGTTAACCTACGGGAAAGCCTCGTCTTTTGTGGTTTACCTCTAAAAAACAAGACTTGACTTTATGCATCGCACCTGGTGGGTTCCCGCCAGCACAAATTTTATTGTGGTAAATACGTATTGAACATTGTTTTTTCTATATACGGGAAAATGCGGTGTTTTAACTAAAACGGCACACTGCTGTCTTAACTGTACGTGATCGATGACGACTAGGTTTTTTTGTCAAAAAAGGAAGGAAAAGAGGAGATAAAAATACAAATCCATATAAAGGCATGGTTTGACTTTAGCTGTATGTCTGCGAACGTTAGTTTCACTAGTCTAACCTAGCTGTTGGCTCTGCTTTAGAAGATGGAACAAGTTGTGACATTTGAGAGGGTAAATCGGTGTTCAGAAGCACCAGATGCTTTCCAGGCTATTGGCCATAGGCAGTCGGTCATATCTCCTGAGCTGTAACTAAAACAAAGCACCGTGCAACTTGTCCTTCCCTGTGTAAAACATTTTTAGCCACATGAAAATGCAAATTGCATCAGGTTATGACATTGGGCGCGTCGAAATGACGTTGGGTAGTTTGTTTTCCAGTGGAAAAGATTTTTCCTGCTGACTGACCTGCTTTGATTACTGTGTGTGTGTGCGCGCGCCTTTTGCACTCATACATTGCTGCAGCTCCCTCCTCTGTGCCACACAGAGATGTGGATGTGGAGATGTGCTTGATGGTCTGGCAATAATTGTAAGGATGTTGTGCAACCCGCCCCATACGTAAAACTGGGAGTGAGACCCAGATTACATCTCCAGAAAATGAGCAGCCGTACTCCTACTGTGAAATAGTACTGAGGAGCAAAGACTCTTTCAGCTGCATTAAACTCACCCACCCGGCTTTCTGTGGGGGATAGTCATATCTGTATATTTATTTTCCACTGGAAACTTTTCAGCTGCATCAGAAAGTTCCCTATGCATGTTCCGAGGCTTTGTTTAAACAAAGATGTTCAAGACAAGGCTTTTGAGAAGTTCTGTTTTATCTGGTTGGATGTACCCCACTTTCCCCCCTCTATCCTGCTGGAATTTGGAAGGTCAGTCTGAGGGTGTTTTAAATCTGAAAGTCAGTTTGGATTAAATGTTTACATGATTGGGGACCAGTATGTTTCATCGGTGCATTTATTTTATGCATTAACAGTTTACACCAATGTTTAAAAATAGACCCTATTGGAATATAATTGTTAATTGTACTTGTCATTTGTAATTAGACTAAGGAAAAAATCTTGTTACCCATAACCCTTAGTTTTAATAAACCAGACAAATGCTGTAAGTCTGTTTTTCTCTACATCATGTGAACAGATAGAACATATATTCATGTAGCACTAATAACACTGAATGACATCAACAGCACTCTCAATGCAGATATATTGTAATTGTGCCCTGTTTTAATAATCTGTTATGAGTTTTTTTTCTGTGTGGAACATCTTAAATGGCTCAGTCCAGTGATGATGAAAAAGGCACTTAATTTCCAAGTCTACTACTCTTGTTCTTCATTTTTGCTGTGGTGTAATATTTCTCTGTCAGACTTATTAATTCAATGCATGGATCTGATTAAGCATCTTGAGATCTCATTTTCATAATGGTGAATGCAAAGTCAATAAATGCGCTACTTGCTGTAAAGGCTTAAATGTGTTTTGCTCAAAACTACTAACAACGCTAAGTAATCATGCAGTCATTTCATTTGAATGATGTTTTAATGTATTCCCATTTGAAAATAAAGGCACCCTATTGAATTGCATTAGGAAGCTTACATCAGTTGATGAATGCCTTTGAGATATTTATAAATTATTACCTAATTTCCATATCTTATAATTGCACACTTACCTATTTAATAATATGTAAAAATTGAAGGAGTTTGTTTCCACAGTGAGAACGGAGTCTGATATGTGGGATTTATAGTTTTATTGTTTGGCAAGTATAGACTGAAGTGTGTTAAAATGGCAGCTGTTTGTGGAATTGGTTTTGATTGGAAACTTGTTGAGCTTCATCAACCCCCATGTCAGAGCTGCTGTGTCCTACACATTTCAAGCATTCTGTTACAAATGTCCTTCAGTTCATGTTTTTGCTGTGTTACATACATGGATAAATTGGCCTAAGAATGTAGGTGTTTATCAGACGTTTGGGGTGTGGGAGTCCTGATCATCTCACACAGATGCTACCCGAAGAGGCTCTTGTGACCGAGGTTTGCTTTTTCAAGCCCTATCGCCATCAGAAATAGCTGGGGAGGCGAAAGTAGCTGGCTGTTTAGAAGCCCGTCACTGGCTGTCACTGGGTGTGTGTGTGTGTGTGTGTGCGCGCGGTGGGGGGTGGGGGCTGACATCCTGACTCAGACACAACAGCGTGGGACCGGAAAGAACAGCTGAGCGCAGACGCAATACTACGCTGCACCGGGAATGAAGGCCAGATTTTTACTCCAGTGAGAAATTTAAAAATAAATCGAACGTTATAAATCCTTAAACTTCTGTAGTTTTTATGCTGTTGATCAGCTTATTATATGTACTTTACTAAATTAGATGCATTGGTGAACTACGGGATGAACTGTATGAATGCAAACGTTACTCATAGTTTGACGTCAGTGGGTTAATCAACCACCTACTAACTTGCTGGCTCTCAGACTTGCCAACTTCAAGCCCCTTCCTATCATCTATGGCAAGGTTTTATTTTACGGTCATACAAAACACTTAAGAGGAGTTTGTAGTCTGGTTTCAGTTTAAATTTCTTAACATCTCCCTGAAGCCTGTGATTTCTCTTTTGAGACGTGGTGTTTAACCTCACTCTGCCCCCTTGCTAAATTATTTGTGGAATTTGTCGTTGGCCCCTCTAGCATGTGTGTGTGTGTGTGTGTGTGTGTGTGTGTGTGTGCGCGCGCAAGAGAGAGAGTCTGTCTTATTTTTTACACCTCCCTGCTCTGCCAAGGGTATGTTGAGGGTAAGATTCCATGGTGAATTAAGGACGTTGGGTACTTTAATAGCGATGGTTTAGGTAAATATTACGGAGTAACTCTTGATTTCCAAATTCATTTCCGAAGGGGATAAAACGTGATGTTTAAATAAAATGCTTAGGGGTTTCCTACAAAATATTTGGCTGGGGTACAACGCTGACTGTATATTTATGTATAAATAGACTTAAAATGTAACTAGAAACGGCTTTCAGGTGCGTGACATCCAGCGGGGGTAGCCCGCGCCGTAGCTCTGAGCTGGCAGTGTAATTAGCATTCCAGAGTTCCTGAGTGAGTAAAGAAACATGGCCGCCAAGCAGCCTTCCCCTAACTACTGACCCAAAGGCAGACATTCCTTCGGCACGTGCCAGGAAATACTTTGTTGGGGCAGGAGATTGTTGCTGTTTGAATTCTCTCTCGCTTGCTGTCTCGCTCCTCGCTTCAGTGTCGTATTGCGTGGCACTGAGGAGCTCAAGATTTTCCACAATCCACCCCCCCCCCCCCCCAAACTTCCTGATGCGTGACGTTTGTTCTGTGTTTAAATTGGAGAGTCGTTGCCAGAGGGGCAGGTGGGCCAGATGGGAGATCGTACGGATCTCTGAAACACACCCCTGAGCTTTGAGTGCATTTTTGTATTCTCTACCTTTGGGGGGGAGGGGGTACTGTTTTAGGGACAGGCTGACGAGAACGCATTGCTGTCCCGGTCGTTTTGCGGAGGGTAATCCTGCTGCCATAGCTAACGTCAGACACACGCCATATTCACTAAGGGCACATCCGCAGGAATCTGCGGGCCCGCACCTGTGCAGGCTGCATCATGAGCACGATGTTGATGGCGTCATGGGTCATTGCTAAATGGTCACCATGGAAATTATTTATTTGTAGGAAAGGCTGTGTGGGGTTGATCGACGGGTGTGTGTGTTTGTAGCGTTGCTGGGTACCTGCTCTGACGTTAGTGGGAGGTTTCGTCCCCTCAAGGACTCTGGCTGCAGGTCTGGATGAATGTGACTCGTATTCATCTTGGAACGCCCTCTGTGATGTTTCCTGTCAAGACGTGCATTTCTCAATGTAAAATCGACTCGGACCTTTACTGCGTTTTATGATGTTTGTCCATATCAGACTTTTGGTGTAGTCTAAAGTTATACTCCTTCAGAGTAAAATGAAATGGCTTTTTTTTCCCATGGTTGTGTTTTGAATTGGATATGTATTTGGGTGTGTGTCCGGGCAAAATAATGATCAGCAATTATGTTTTGGGACAAGTTCCATTTCATGAACTTTTCTGTTAAAAAGTAATGGGTTAGGGTAGCTCTCATGGTTGTTTTGGTTTTGAAACCCTTTGATTCTATTATTATTGTTGTTGTTTTATTATTATAATAATAATAATAATAATAATAATAATAATAATATAAATAATAATAATTATTATTATTATTATCCATCCATTATCTCCCGCTGAATCCAAGGTCGGGTCGCGGGGGCAGCAGTCTCAGCAGGGAAACCCAGACTTCCCTCTCCCGGGCCACTTCATCCAGCTTCTCTGGGGGAATCCCGAGGCGTTCCCAGGCCAGCCGAGAGGCATAGTCCCTCCAGCGTGTCCTGGGTCTTCCCCGGGGTTTTCTCCCAGTGGGACATGCCCGGAACACCTCACCAGGGAGGCGTCCAGGAGGCATCCTGACCAGATGCCTGAGCCACCTCATCTGGCTCCTCTCGATGCGGAGGAGCAGCAGCTCTACTCTGAGACCCTCCCGAATGACTGAGCTCCTCACCCTATCTCTAAGGGAGAGCCCAGCCACCCTGCAAAGGAATCTCATTTCGGCCGCTTGCACTCGCGATCTCGTTCTTTCGGTCACTACCCACAGCTCGTGACCATAGGTGAGGGTAGGAACGTAGATCGACTGGTAAATCGAGAACTTTGCCTTTTGGCTCAGCTTCTTCTTCACCATGACAGACTGATGCAGCGCACTGAGGACGACACAGAACTGTCCCAGTGAGAGCTGAAGATCAGGGTCCGATGAAGCCAACAGAACCACAACAATCTGCAAAAAGCAGAGACCTAATCCTGAGGTCGCCAAACCAGACACCCTCAACGCCCTGGTTGCACCTAGAAATTCTGTCCATAAAAACTATGAACAGAATCAGTGACAAAGGGCAGCCCTGACGGAGTCCAACCCTCACTGGAAACGAGTCCGACTTATTGCCGGCCATGCGGACCAGGCTCTGGCACTGGTCATACAGGGACCGAACAGCCCTTAAAAGGAAGCCTGGCACCCCATACTCCCGGAGCACCCCCCACAGGACTCCCCGAGGGACATGGTCGAATGCCTTCTCCAAGTCCACAAAACCCATGTAGACTGGTTGGGCAAACTCCCACGCACCCTCCAAAACCCTGCGGAGAGTATAGAGCTGGTCCACTGTTCCACGGCCAGGGCAAAAACCACACTGCTCCTCCTGAATCCGAGGTTCGACAATCCGGCGGACCCTCCTCTCCGGAACCCCCGAATAGACCTTACCAGGGAGGCTGAGGAGTGTGATCCCCTTATAGTTCGAGCACATCCTCTGGTCCCCCTTCTTAAAGAGGGGGACCACCACCCCAGTCTGCCAGTCCAGAGGCACTGCCCCCGATGTCCACGCAATGCTGCAGATGCGTGTCAACCAGGACAGCCCCACAGCATCCAGAACCTTAAGGAACTCCGGGTGGATCTCATCCACCCCCGGGGCTCGGCCACTGAGGAGCTTTTTAACCACCTCAGCGACCTCTGCCCCAGAGATAGGGGAGTCCACACCCAAGTCCCCATACTCTGCTTCCACATTGGAAGGCGTGTCGGTGGGATTGAGGAGGTCTTCGAAGTACTCCCTCCACCGTCCCAAAAAACGTCCCGAGTTGAGGTCAGCAGCACCCCATCCCCACCATAAAGTGTCGATGTTGCACCGCTTTCCTACCCGGAGCCGCCAGATGGAGGACCAGAATCGCCTCGAAGCCGTCCGGAGGTCGTTTTCCATGGCCTCACCAAACTCCTCCCAAACCCGAGTTTGTGCCTCAGCGACCGCTCAAGCCGCATCCCGCTTGGCCTGCCGGTACCTGTCAGCTGCCTCTGGAGTCCCACATGCTAAAAAGGCCCGATAGGACTCCTCCTTCAGCTTGACGGCATCCCTCACCACTGGTATCCATCAGCGGGTTCAGGGAATAGCCGCCGCAACAGGCACCGACCACCTTACGGCTAGGGGTGCACCGATTGCAGTTTTCTGGCCGATCAACGATCACCGATCCTTAGACAACCTTACCTGCCGATCTCGATTTTTTTTTTTTTGCCGATCTTGTTTCTTTCATAACTAAAAGACAATTACTTCAATGTTTCCATTTTTATTGAGTAAATGGATATGAATACTCATATAGTCCGCTTTGTGGTTGTTTCTTAAATGCCGAATAAGGTTTGTAGTATTGAACGCTTTGTTAGTTACCCCTCCACGGCTTATTTCCGCTTGACATGAATTGCAAATTGCGAATCTTTGCTCATTCTCTTTTATGGTATAAAATTTCCAAACTGAGGACATGTTGCCTTGAACTCCCCCTCCTCCTTTTTCTTCTTCTTCCTCCTGCACGGCAGCACAGGTGTGACGTATTGGGCGGGCGGGAGGGAGGCAGCCTGCACTGCACCTCTCTCGGGAATGGGAGAAAAGGCTGATTTAAAAGCATATAACTAAGATCGGTGGATCTCATGGGAATATGGTCGATTTCTGATCCCCTCAAATTAACGTGATCGAGGCCGATAGATCGGTGCACCCCTACTTACGGCCGCAGCTCCGGTCAGCCGCCACCACAATGGAGGCACGGAACATGGCCCATTCGGACTCAATGTCCCCCGCCTCCCCCGGGACATGGGAGAAGTTCTGCCAGAGGTAGGAGTTGAAACTCCTCCTGACAGGGGATTCCGCCAAACGTTCCCAGCAGACCCTCACTTGGGCCTGCCAGGTCTGGCCGGCTTCCTCCCCCACCAGCGGAGCCAACCCACCACCAGGTAGTGATCAGTTGACAGCTCCACCCCTCTCTTCACCCGAGTGTCCAAGACATGCGGCCGCAAGTCTGATGACACGACTACAAAATCGATCATCGAACTGCGGCCTAGGGTGTCCTGGTGCCAAGTGCACATATGGACACCCTTATGCCTGAACATGGTGTTCATTATGGACAATCCGTGACGAGCACAGAAGTCCAACAACAAAGCACCGCTCGGTTTCAGATCGGGGGGGCCGATCCTCCCAATCACGCCACTCCAGGTCTCACTGTCATTGCCGACATGAGCATTGAAGTCCCCCAGCAGAACAAGAGAGTCCCCAGGAGGAGCGTTCTCCAACACCCCTTCCAAGGACTCCAAAAAGGGTGGGTAATCTGGACTGCCGCTTGGCACATAAGCGCAAACAACAGTCAGAACCCGTCTCCCCACCCGAAGGCGAAGGGAGGCTACCCTCTCATCCACTGCGGTAAACCCCGATGTACAGGCACCCAGCCAGGGGGCAATAAGTATGCCCACCCCCGCTCGGCGCCTCTCCCCGCGGGCAACTCCAGAGTGGAAGAGGGTCCAACCCCCCTCAAGGAGACTGGTTCCAGAGTCCAGGCTATGCGTCGAGGTGAGCCCGACTATGTCTAGCCGGAACTTCACAACCTTGCGCACCAGCTCAGGCTCCTTCCCCACCAGAGAGGTGACATTCCATGTCCCTAGAGGTAGCTTCTGTAGCTGAGGATCGGACCGCCAAGGTCCCCGCCTTTGGCCACTGCCCAGCTCACAACGCACCCGACCCCTATGGCCCCTCCTACAGGTGGTGAGCCCATTGGAGGGGGGACCCACGTGCCTTGTTCGGGCTGTGCCCGACCAGGTCCCATGAGTACAGGCCTGGCCACCAGGCGCTCGCCATCGAGCTCCCCCACCAGGCCTGGATATAATTATTATTATTATTATTATTTTATTTATTATTTTATTTATTATTATTATTATTTACAATACAATTGGTAGCACAGTTTAGCCTCCTGGGACTTCTTAATGTTCTGTGGAGAATTATGGAAAAGATGATGAAGATCATGGATTACACTGTCTTTCAAAAGATATCTGTCCCATTCCCTGCATGTTAAATATAATTACATAGATGTGTCAGATTCCCTGCATGTTTATGTATATCCTGATAGACTGGCATCCCGTCCAGAGTGGTCTTCTACCTCGGGATAGGCTTCCCCCCGTGGTCCTGTAATGGACAGGTGGTTAGAAAATGAGCCCCCAAAGCAACATGTACCACATCTTAGCCTAAATTTACAAATGGCTTGTGAGGCTAAAGCGTAAACCCCGAGGGCTTCTCTGCAGTGAACAAGGCCCTTTCCCTTGGGTGAGTTCCACCTCTTCTCTGTGCACGTTTGTGTGTCTTTCTGTGTGCCAGCAAACTGAGGGGAAAAATCAACAAACGGTTTGATATTTATATGCTCCTTAAAACTTGCTAGTTTAAGCAAAACAATTTTTTTCCAGGGTGGGAAACAGCTGTTCAGCACAGCGTTTCATCCCTGCAGTGCACAAATCCAAGTCATCAATAGCATTGCGGGAAACGATTTTTAGATGTCAAAATGAAGTTAAATCATCTGGTTTTTGTGCCTAGGCCTGTGTGACATAATTCTAGAATTCCTACAGTAATTTTCAGTAATGTTGGACATTGGATTTAACAGCTTACTACAATCATGTTTTTGCTCAGTCACTAAATTGCAATTGTTAGTTGTACAGAGGAATCAAAGTCTATACAAATATTAGGTCTGAATTCCAGTTGGTCTTGGGGCATTGAAAGTTCACTGGGAATTTTCAACCCGACAGGACAGCGCAACAGTAATGTCCGTATAGTTTTTTTTTTTTTTTTTGTCATTTATGTCCTATCTCGATATAACACTCATTGGAAATGACCCATGTCACACTGAGTGCATTTCAGGGCGCTTTTCCTCCGTACCAGGTCCCTTACTTTTGGTACTCGAACGATGTGCAATATTAATACCAACACCGCATGTTACGCACATGCAATTCTTACATTGCTAATCAGGCTTTTTCTTACTTTATGTTCTGTACAGATATTATAGCGCAGAGAGTTTTACTAAATCATTTTTACTTTATCATAGAAAAAAAAAACTGAATTTTTTTAGTTATTGTTCTTTTCATAGATCTATATATATATCTAATACATGTTTAAAAATCAGTTTAAAGCTTGCCTCTGCTGCTTTTGCATGAGAGCTGCATGTGTAGACAACCATAATCATTTTTGTCCTTGCTGTCTAAATCACTCCTAGACAGGTTTGTGAGAAATTTATGAATTCCTTGTTGCTTTTTATCCCAATTTTGTACAACAAAATTACATTGCTATATACATGCTGTCCTAGTATATTAGACAGAATACTTTTTACATTTCTTGTCATGCCATCTTTTTTTTATATCTGTTCTTCTGAGTAGATCAGTTATTTTTTCTTTGTCATTATCGTTGTGAGTTCATAACTTTTTGGTTTTTTGCCAGGTTTGGTGCTTTTGGTACTGGTCCTTGACCGGAAGTCAATGGAAAAGGGGAAGTACCAAAAGTACGGTATTTGGTGCGGTGGAAAAATGGCCTTAGAGATCACGAAAGGGGGAATGTGGTCATCCAAAATGAAAATGCATCTTGGTCCCAAATAGTGTTTTGTGTGATGTGAGCTGCACTGGAGGTCGCTTATGACTGTGTCTTGATCCCAGACGGGAAATACAGAGCTATTTCAGTCAACCATTTAAGCCAAAGATGCCCTAATTTTAATTTGAGGGTTTAGCAGTGTTTACAGCTGCTTTTGTGACTTAACAGCAGCTTGCTAGCTTTTATTCTTTTACATTTTCCCATTACTGATAAATGGTAAATGGTAAATGGACTGCATTTATAGAGCGCTTTTCTACTCTTACGAGTACCAAAGCGCTTTACAATTTATGCCTCACATTCACCATCCACACTCACATCCACACGCCGGTGGTGGAGGCTGCCATGCAAGGTGCCAACCTGCACACTAACTTCAGTTCTAGTTACTGTAGCTATCCACTGTACTACACTGTCCACTGTATTACTGCAGCTGACAAGTGCTAACATGTTTTTCATTAGTAATTGTATACTAAGTATCCAGTGTCATTCTTTAAATATTCTGGTTTTAATTACACATTAGTTTTTCCCGTTTGTGGTGGGTCCACTATGGAGATTACATGTGTGTGTGTGTGTGTGTGTGTGTGTGTGTGTGTGTGTGTTGCCCCACACTGGAACCTATTGGTTCTGTATATTTGTAATCAGTGCTGGGCTCCAGTTTGCAAAAATGGTGTAGAGAGATTCTCTGTTGTTTGTTACTTCTGTCTAAGGTTGCCATTTGTTTACTCAGCAGTTTAAGAATACTCACTGCAATGTCATCCCACAGATGATCATGGCGCTTAAGTCCTGTAGATAGGGCAACATGCCATTAAACATGTATATTTCTCAAGACCTCATCCTACTAGCAGTAGCAGTGGGGTGAAAGCTTGTGGCTCAGTGACTTTTCTCCTTCAGGCATATGTGTGCTCTCTTCAGACCTGTTCATTTGGAACACATTTTGTTCATTCTGCATGCTTGGGTCCATCTTCACTGGGCCAGACGGCACATTTTTTTTTCAGTTCTAAAGAGGGCCAGGCTCCATGGTAGAGGGGCACCCTGTAGGGTTTCACAGGGTGTCGCACTGAACGTCAAGGATTGCCAAACCTTCCTCTGACTGTATGGACTGATGACTGTAACCACATCCTGGTGGTGATGAGCAGAGGCCGTACCAAGGAGCAGTGTAACAGTGGGCGGGCCTTTACGAGATCATAGGTTGTAGCTTTTTTAGTTGTAGCCAATTGGCACTGTGTGTCTGATAGCTGGCAAGGTTAGAAATAGCTTAACAGCAGTTTGGGTGGATGAAATAAAACACCTTAAAAATACTAATATTGGGAACAGGATAAATTTTTGCCTTCAGAACAGCTTCGGTCCATCTTGGAATGCTGTGATGTTAGTGCTAAATTGTGTGCAGTGGGATATTGGAATATTCCTTGAAAAGAAAACCCTTCAGTTATTTCAGGAGTGATGGAGGTAGAAATGTACTCCACACTCTACATTCCAGAACTTCTTGCAGAGGTTAAGTGTTCATGAAACTACTCTTGTATCTCTTTAGCTGTGTAAATCAGGAAGGGCCAATGTTTGCACCAGGTCCCGTGGAATGACCCCATATTTCTCTGCTGTTTTGTGACCATGCAGAGCAATCATTGGATCTCAATTCCCAGATGGCTACCCATATCAACAGAGACAGAGGGCTGAAGGCAAATCCCTAAATTATGACTCATGATACTATCACATTTTCCATTTCTTTTGGGGGGCAGGTATTATGCTCTTTATACCAGTCTGAATCTTTGTGCTGTGGCCTTGGATATAAGCAGTATCCAAATGGCATCCCTGCTGAATCCTGCACCAGCTTTGTGAAGTTTACAGCATGCTGTCGGGGTATAAATATGCACTGATGCATCATGATGAATCAATTTATTAAGGTGCTGATTCAATGCATCAATCTGTAAAGTCAGAATGAGTTTGTGGGGGTAAAGTTAAAGGTACTCCTACGTCTGGGTTGTGCCCTCTCACATTCACGTGCCCCAGGCAGGCGTACAAGGTAGCAGTACTGCCACACGAGTTTCCGAGACGTAGGGGGGCAGGGGAAGGTTCAATAATATTTATAAAGGAAGCACTACTGGATGATCTTCGACCGACGATTCTTTTGGGAAGCGCATGCAAGTGCAAGTCCTTTTTTTGCAAGCTATGGTAGCAATGGTCAAAGAGGCAGCTAACTAGCTAGGTAAGACAAGTGTCATCTTAGCTTTATAGATGCACAAAATGCTGGTTAACATGTCAATGCGGGCTGATGCTCAGTGTTCAAGATATCACCCCCCCCCTCCCCCCCATCAAGTGGTTCTTCCTTCTTTCCTGCTTTCCTTTTTTCTTCCTCCTTTTTCACTCAGTAGTTGGCATTTTGACGTTTTTATACTGGCCTTTTCTCTCTGTTTTAATAGCAACAGTAAATAGTCGGCAGCCATATCACCTGCAGTTCAGACTAGGCAATCTGTCTGAAGCTGAGCCAGTTTGGGTCTGGCCAGTACTTGGATTGGAGACCAACTAGGAAAGCTGACTCACTGCTGGAAGAAGTGTTGCGGTGACCAACTGGTCACCCTGTCTTTTGTTCTATGTGGATGCCAATGCCCCAGTGCAGTGAAAGGGACACTGTTCTGTAGAAATGGTGCCTTCCTTTGGATGTGACATGAAACCAATGTCCTCACACACTGAGGTCATAAAAGATCTCTGGGTAACTTTTGAAAGAATATCGGTCGTACCCCGATGTCCTGGCTAAAATTGCCCACTGTGGCCCTTTCAAATCTGTCGTCCTATTTTCCCCCTTGCTTGCCCAGCATTGCCCACCATTAGACCTTCCAGGTGCGTGCTACACAGTTCGTGGTGGTTGAAGTGGCTCCCCATTGTATCTGTAAAGCGCTTTTTTTTGTTTTGAAAATTGCTATAAACAGTCAAACCTTGGATTGTGAGTAACTTGGTTTGCGAGTGTTTTGCAAGACGAGCAAATTTTTTTAAATGAATTTTAACTTGATAAATGAGCAAGGTCTTTCAATACGATTATTAAGTATACGCTTTGTCTGCCGAGCGTCACATGATCACAACTAAGCTGATGGTTCTTCTCTTTCTCTCTCTCCCGCTGCGGGATTGTGGGTAATCGTCTCCCATGCTTGGTCTCAGTCCGTGTGCCTCACTCGTATAGTCAAAATATAGTAGAAAAGCACCACCTGAATAAGGGTGTAGCAGTGTGAGCGATGCATCTGTTTAAAGACAATGTAATGTCCACATTTCTGCAAAATCGAAAAGGAGGCAAAAGCGGCTGTCATTGGATAGGTTCTATGTTATAGTCGCACAAAAAGCAAAAGATTCCAGTGAGCCAACAGAGCAGTGATTCCGTTAGATATAGTGAAAGTCATCCTCCTCTCCTCCCTCTTGTCTCCCCCACACCATCCACGATTCTTTTCAAAGGTAAAGTGCAGGTTCATATGTTTTATGTATTTTTACTTTATATTTTGTATTAATCATTTTTATATGAATATTTTTGGGTTGTGGAACGAATCATTTGAGTTTCCATTATTTCTAATGGGAAAATTCGCTTTGATATACGAGTGTTTTGGATTGCGAGCACGTTTCCGGAACGAATTATGCTCACAATCCGTGGTTTTACTGTATATGCTTCCTTTATTCATAATGTTCTGAGATTGTCCTTCATTTGGATTGCATCAGGAGTATGTAATTAACTTGCCAAGGTAATATTTGTGAAATGATTTCCTGAAGTTAATTTATTGTATCAACATTGATACATTGAATTCTGATAGAAATTTCAAGATTTCTGATACATTGAATTGTTCACTGAATAATCTGAATTGAATCAAATTGCCTTGTGGCCAACGATTTACATCCCACAGCATGCAGTTTTTGTAGAGGAGCTGATTTAGTTCTGTGGTATTTGGTATGTTTTTTAGGCCCAACTTCTGTGGTGTTAACAACTATCCTTGTTGACTATTTTTTTTAGACCACGTTTCCTCTTTCCTGATGCAATTTACAGGTGTTTGGCAGATGTCTTGATTTTCCGTTGAAATATTAAAGCATGTTGTAGTTTTTGTGACCAATGCACCTGCAATTCAGGCACCGGCTCATTGTCCTTCTTGGGACAAAGTTACTGCAAAGTCAATGTGCTGCTTCGGTTTTGTTTAGTTCACATATCTTAGGTCAGTAAAGCTTCACTTTAAATTTTAATGTTAAGTTGATGTGTATCAGGTTATAAAAAGGAGGCTGTTCCTGTAGCTGAAGTGCCCCCCCCCTCCCCCTGTTGCTTAGCAAAATCTTCCAGCATGGAGATAAGGGCAAAAGGTTGATGGATTGGGTGATTCAATAAGATGGGCTGCTTAGCTTATCTGGTGTGATTATGGTGGCATTGAGGGTTCATGTTCCTAAGCTTCCCAAATTATTCTCAAACTTACTTGCTGTACATATCTGTAAAATACTGGGGTTCTGTATGCCGACACATTTTTAATGGTGCTTAAAGGTGACTAGGAGTGCAGTATACCTAGCATACATGACATTTTACAACCATTCACTCAAACACCTAGAAAATCTGTTAGCATGGTTAACGTGAAGTCAGCTTGCTGTCGTGCCCCATAGCTGGTTGACTTCTTGTACAAAATTTAACACAAGTGCGACTTGTCCAAATATGTAGATGAGTTTCTGTCAGCATTGCATTGGACGGCAGAGTATAAAAGAGGTTCAGTCATTGGCTGAGGTCCTTCCGTTGCTTCTGCAGCAGCCTCTTGTCTCGAATGTTTTATGCAGTAAACTAGCACAACGGCTCTATTGTTGGCTTAGACACCAACCCCAAAGCAAATGGGACTTTATTACGGAGGAACTGAAATAGGTCTCGTCAAATGTAATTGAACATAATATATACTTAGAAGCTGGATCCCTCTGCAGAATTTTAGTGTAGAGCTGTTGTTGCCTGGAGAGTAACTGCTACCTGTGCCCTATGAGCTCATATTCCTGGATGTTAGGATGGACAAACAGAGCTTGAAACTGATCTTGTCCGTCTCAACTAGAGATGCACCGATCCAATATTCAGATCGGTATTGGAACCGATCCAGACCTGTTAGATAGATCGGGTATCGGCTGTATATGACTGATCCACATCCGATACTTTCCACTAAAAAGAACTGCTATTTCTTGATTAATTGATTTGTACAATCAATTCCACGATGGCTCTTTCCCATTTTAGATTAGTTTTTGTGGCTGAATACTAACGCTGCCTCAGTCTTTTTGCCACTCAGTGGGTGTGAGTGCAGGGACTTCGCCTGCTGTGATGTCATGCGCATACCCTTTGCCGTATGAGGAGCACATCAGATATGGGGGCGACAATCTGAAAGTTTTTTTACACTTTTAACAACAACTAGTAGCACAGCAATTTTCAGTCTTTGTAGAAACAGTTTTGAGAGGTGGAAGCAGCATTTAGTGGAAAATCTCACTGAACGAAGTGCACTCAATTGCGTGAGACAAAGTGCGTAATATTTAAAAAGCAATGGATGATTTGGGAGTCGCTAGCCTGGGCTGTTTTGCACCCTTGCTGCAGCTTTTAAGGGGCTGCTATCACAACAAAGTGCAAATGATGCTGTTGCCAGTGGGAGAAAAATTGTGGGTCGTTTTAAGCATTCGGCACTTGCGTATCCTCGCTTTTTCAGATTGAACTGCAGATGCCTCGAACACACTTAAAACAAGACATACAAAGTGGAACAGTGCATTATGTATGCTACCAATAGCCTAATTAAAGCTCTTTTGGAATACATTTGTTGTTTTGTATTTACTAGCTTTAAAAACATTAATTATATATAAAGTATAAATATATACATTTATTATATTTAATATATTAAGTAAAAAGAACTCTTGTATTGGAATCTCCAGATGTATATTAGAATCGGATCGAAACTGAAATATGGATCAGCCCATCCCTAATTTCAATTGTACAATTTATGCTCATATTTTTTTAAGTATAATTTAGCCTCAATGGACTTTTTAAAATGGGTTTTAATTTTTGTATCTAGCAGGTACATTTATCAAAAGCTGTGCACATTCGAGAAAGGGCTTCGCTCAGGGGCGCAACAGCAAAATTGCTCTTCTGATCAGGGGATTTGAACTGATGACCTTCCAATTGTATGTGAAAGTCCTAACCTGCTGAGCCAAGCCGCCCTTTGACAGTCTTCCTCAGCTGACTTTGCTCAAAGCTTTACATGTTATTAGAAGGTAATTTTAACTTTTCTTTTTCAGGAGTCACTGTAGGTTCTGAGGATGATGTCTGATGCCAGTGATATGTTGGCAGCAGCCTTGGAGCAGATGGATGGGATCATTGCAGGTAACACTAAGACATCCAGAGAGCTGGATTGCTATGGGGGCACCCTCGGGTGACCGAGTCAGCACTCATTAAGACACACGGTGCAGAAATGCCTGCATTTCAGCAAAAAGTCTGTCTCCTCTTCCCATTCCCTAATGTGGGAAAGGGGGTTAAGATTAGTTTCCTGACAGATATTTTTATCTGACTCTCTCTAATCATGCATGTAAAAGTATTTAAATAAACTTTGAGGGCGTGCTCTGTTATTGATGTGCAAAACAATGTGGAGAAGGATCCTCCCTTCATTTTTCAGTTAATTATAGAGCTGACATTTTCATTGGAAATGTGGCGCCGGGTCACATGACATCCTGTGGCTTGAGTTACGCACGTAACTGCGGCCGTTATGCTGTGGGGTGACTGGTGCTGCGTCCCCTAGTGATACCTCAAACAAAACATCTGTTTGTGAATCCTGGATCTTAATCCCCTCTGAACTAGAGGTCAACCGATATGGGTTTTTTAATAGCCGATGCCGATATTTAGGACTCAGGGTCAGCCGATGGCAGATATATGCTGCCGATATTTTTTGGCCGAAAATTGGACGTTTTCCCCTCTATTTCCATGATAAAATATCACACTAATAAAAACAAATGATACACAAAATTTCTCAACTTAGCATTTATTGAATACTGACTTGTGTAAATATAAATATAAACTTAACAAAAACACAATACAACTTGTAAACAACTTAAACTTATAAACAATAAAAATAGCAGCATCAGAATCTCTTTTAGTGCACAATATAGCAGCAAACTCCTTCTTCAGCTCCCAAGCTCACCAGTCTGCTGCAGATATTGCACCTGGCTTTTCCTGGTGTTGGCTTGGTGAAATGCTGCCATACAGGATTAGATTTTTGTTCATCCATCAGACAGCAATTACTGAAACAGAAGAAAAAATCTTCAATTCATTCTACAATTCCAGTATTCCATGCACATTAAAACAATTACACTCTAATACTCCAATTTTGAAAGAAAAAAACAATATTAACTAAGTGCATCATGGTATGTGTACAAGGCCCAAAACCTTTCACTAACATGTTTATGTTATTAGCAGACAGACAGTTTACAAGCCAAATTCACAATCAGAATCTAGCGATCGCGGAAAATAAAATACGACTTTGTCGTATTACACAGCCTTGTATGCAAGGACAACATAAGCCCCTAGTGATTGTGACATTGTCGACAGATAAGCCCGTATAAAGGATAGACATGTTTAATGAGGAAATTAACTGCTCAAAGTTGTGCACTTTTTATCTAGACGTCTGACAAATTGTTCGAATCTCCGCTCTCAAATGAAAAAAAGAGTGAAACTCTCCGACACAAGAAAAAAAAAACAACTGATAACATCGGGCTGATATGGTAATAATTAAAATGTTAACAATTAAAATGATTTTTAACAATAAAAAAAACCATCTGTGAGCCCACCAATAAGCGCACAAAACTAACTCTGTCAGAATCAATGATCCTTAACGTTACCTGTAAGCTACAGTTGGTTGAAGGCTCATTATCATTGCCCCAGTTCCCGACAGCGTAATTCACGTTCTCTTTCAAAAGCGCTCGCGTTTTCTTTTAAAGCAACATTTCATAGCAAACCAGTTAAATAAATAGGTCTTTTAAAGATCAGAATTTATGCCTTACCGTTTTCTCCCAGGACTCTTCCAAAACTTCTGGCTGGGGTCCTGTACAAGGCAGCATAGGTCACGTATTCCACTGCAACAATAACACTGGGCTGCCCGCAGACGTGCCTGTCTGTAAATCGGCGTAGTGCACTCGGATATCGGCCGATGCCGATACATTAAAAAATGCTAAATATCAGTCCAATATATCGGCCAGCCGATATATCGGTCGACCTCTACTCTGAACTATACAGATCAGTTGCCATTAAACTAATTATTCAACAATCCAGAAGTGTTTTTGGGTCCATAGGAGTCTGGTCTGAGCCAGATTTCTGGACTTGGCAACATGAGATGAAACCTTTTTGCTGTCCTTTGATTGCTGCTCTGCCTCCTGTTTGATTCCCTCTCCGTGTTGTTGCTGTTTTTCTTCCTCTGTGTCTTCGAGCTTCAATAAACGAACATCCCCAACTACTAAAATAGTGATGCAATGCAGGTAAAGGCTCCTTTGCCTTGATGAATGTCCTTTGAATGAAATGCTCAAGATCATCTTTGTAAATACTTGCTGAGGATTTGAGTGCTTGTTTCCACAAGTCCTCTGCTTCATCAATTTTGTACTTCTGCTTTCTATTCAGTTGGATTTCAAGTAAAGGTATGACTTGCTTTTAGCTCTGAGCTAAACTGAGCTAACAGTTGAGTGAGAAGGGTCATAAGAGGTCTTTAGCTTAAGCACAAATGGGTTAACCCTACAAACGTTTGTTCGGTGCTAGAGTTTTTAGTGAAAGAAATTGTTTTTCCTAGGCTCCAAGGCGCTGGATTACACCAATGGCATCTTCGACTGCCAATCGCCAACGTCTCCTTACATGGGCAGCTTGCGTGCGCTACACCTGGCAGAGGACCTGCGGGCATCGCTGGAGATCATGGGCACCGAGGAGCGAGAGAGCCTGCGCTGTCAAATCCCCAACTCCACCTCTGAGTACCTGATGGAGTGGCTGCAGGGACCCCTGGTAAGCTCCGGCCTATGCTAACAGTGTCCGTAACCATTAGCATGCTAACGCTATACCAGATAAGGCACTTCAGCGTTAACCATCGCATGCTAGCTATGTGTGCCAGGATACCTTTTCAGTTGTTCCTGCTTCTTTGTTTACTGTTGTGAACTATAAAATATCTGCAGTGTAAATATAGTGTCAAACTATTTTATCTAGTGCACGTCACTTGCTGCAGCAGTTTTGGTTTGTTTATAAACTTATAGATTGTATTAGTCTTAGTTCGCTCTAGCTAAAATACTGCTGTAATCATAACTTCTTCTGTTCTAAATGAGTGGTGCTGAAGGGAAAATGCTGCTTTTACATACTGATTTGAGTAATGTCTATTAATCGCAGCAGAATATTTGAACTGAATGAAGGTGAAGATGAAAGAAGGGCTATTTTGATTGAACTGGTCTTAGCTTTATGGATTTATGTCCTTATGTCCTCCTGCCTTGCAGGATAGCAAGTGATCCTTTTTATTTCACCTTCTGAGTTGTTTGAGCTGGTTTATGTACCAGTGATTAATAATAAGTGATGATTTTCCTAAAAGTGGTGATACTTAAATGGAAGACCTCAGTGATTCTCGATTGTGTGGATTAGTACTGTGCGGTATAAACGATATACGATATAAATTTGCCCAACGGGAGAGATTTTGATTATACCGCCGTACCGCAGAATTTCCCCTCCTCGCTCGCAAAAATTACGTAATCAAGTCATGTCAAATAATAAATAATTTATTTATATGATTTATATAAAAATTATTTATATGATTATTGCTGCACCTGGCAGCAGAGTCCTGCATGGGTCTGATTTTGACAAACCGCCAAAATTAAAATAGCCAAAATTAAAGACAAAAGTTTATTGACACAACAAACGACAAGGCATAGCCAAATGTAAATGTTGCTTAATAACAGCCTAATAATAAGCAAAACAAACAGTAATAGCCTACCTCCAAACTCAATGTTTGATATTGCCATGCCCACAAATAGCCTTACCAGCTTACAATCAAATGTGTTGTTAAAACTATTATATAAAATGTACATTAGGCTACCCTGCACAGTATTGGGTTTTATAGGCTACCTACGTGCACTGTCCATTACCCGATTGGAATTCCTACGCGAAGGCGAAGGCGAAGACTAGTGTTTGGTGCGGTGCTCTGTGTAGTTAAAAAAAAAAAAAACGATATCGTCCACAGTTGATGGCCTCAGCTGACTCCTTCGCTCCTGGATGACATTTCCGGCGCATGAGAAATCTTGGTCACTTGCGGTGCTGGATGCCGGGGTGGCGAGAGTAGATCTCCAAATATGAGCAATATGGGGAAACAAACGCTCATGCTCTCTCCACCAAGACAAGACGTCAAAAGAGTTGTTTTCGTTATCTGAGATCTCCGAAATTCTCCCACACTTGATTTTAGTGGAGTTATTGGCCACAACTTTAAACTCTACACTTGCTAGTTTTCTTTTCAACTCCTCAGCATCCATTTCGAACAGCTGCAGGAGATCGCATGCTCTTTTTGAAAATGAAAGTGGGAGAGATTTCCGGGAATGCATGCATAAACTGATATGGATTTTACGTTTTATCATCTTGAATGCCGGGATTTTTTATGTGTCACTAAAATATAGCCCTATGGTATTTTTTGTTGGCACATGATGTTTTGAAAACCGCAATTTAGACCCGTGCTCTCCTGAGTCCGACCCGACCCGAACCCGTATCCGACACAGTAGAATATTTTTCATCAAAATTTGCGGGTCACCCGTCGGGTACCCGAACCCTTGCAGGTTCTGTGTCTTGTTTTCTGCTTACCTACAGTTTACAAAACAAACCTGTGTTTTTAATATAAGATAAACCCAGGGAAGTTACTTGAAATCTTTTCATATTTTTTCTATAATTGCAAATTTGCACAATAAATATTCTACGTTCACGACTACTTTGAAATGTGTTAACAGTTTATTATACAACTTCCTGCTGCAATTCCTTTGCTATGGACTTATGTTACCCTTTCAAAAACAGTTATATTGAAATTTACAGATCAAATCATATACCCCAATATATACCGTCTACCTTCTATGGTTCAAATTATACCGCAATATGAATTTTATGCTATATTGCACAGCCCTAATGTGGATTTTGCTTTTGTTTTAAAGGGGCAGTTCACCCCAAAACTGAAAAAAAGATGTTTTAGAGGGGATTTAGTGCTATCTCTCCATCTAGGTTGTTGTTCTGGGATTTGCCTAGTTTTGTAGATATCTGCTACAGTAATGTCAGGCTTTCCTCTAATATAATGAGATTGAGTGGCGTTCTTTCTGTAGTGATTAAAGCACCAAAAAAATACATTAGAACAATTCAACGACAACATCTCTTGCCAGAAATCATGGCCTAGTTGCTCATATCACTGTGCAGAAGATACCCTTGGAGTGCTTGTGCTTGTATCTTCTGTGCGGTGTATGGAATTCAGTAGAAGAAAATAGTTTGCAAAGACCGGGTCATGATTTCTGGGTAGAGACATTGCTGTTAGATACATTTGAAAAATTAATTCTTCTGGCACTTCTTCACTCCCATTATATTCGAGAGAAACCCAGCGAATATTTTTAAAACTAAGCAACTCCCAGCAGAACAACCTAGATGGATAGATAGCACTGAAGCTCCTCTAAAATGCATCTTTTTCAGTTTTGGTGAACTGCCCCTTTAAGGCTGGTAAGCTTTGTCCCCGTTTCACGGCAGCTAGGCTGCACCCGGTGAACCATCCCTGGTATGTGTCCTAAACGCAGTAGCCTGTCCCTGGAAGCAGCAAGCAGCGCCGTAAGGGGGCCCCTCCGTGTCGTCTGGGTTACATCAGACCTGGTGATGTAACCGTGCTCATCTGAAAGCTTTAAATGTAGTGGAACAAAGTGGTCCTGGAGTCAGGCGTCAGGATAGGGCTGAATGCAGTGCTGTGTGTGTTTGGAAGGAGAGCCCGTAAATATTTTTTTTAAAAAAAAGAAAAAAAAGCACTCTGTCCTCCACTTTATTATAGGCCTGATTTTCAATCGTCTGCTTCGCTGTCTGCCTCTTTCTCTCTCACTGTGGTTGAGGATGGATTGATGTCTACCAAAGAGAAGGCTGTAGAACATATTTGCAGCTTTAGAGCTGATGTGGTCTGCAGGGACCTTCCCAAATTGGCCCCTTTTGAGCCCCTTTCCGTATCAGTTTTCCCCCCAAACACCTAACGGGCTTGGCGGTTTTACCTCATTCACATAGAAATAAAACCAATCTTGGGGTTTCCGTCACATGGCTGCCTCTAGGGGCCCTTAAAGCGAAACATGCATGACGGAGTGTTTGAGGTGGCCAGATGTGGGATGAAAACATTTTTCTCTAAATTCAAGCCATTCTCGTTGTATTGATTCAATGTGGGTAAATTTAATACTGGTGAAATCATCAGGAAATGTTAAAAAGATCATAATTTCCTGCCAGAAACTGTATACCTGAACTTTTTCGAAACGCCTCTAAATATGTAACTGCCAAATATGCAGCCAGTTAGGATGCAGTTGAATGCAGTGTGTCACCCCAGACCCTATGGCCCAGTTTGGCTTAGCAGGAATGATGTTCCTTGTTTTTCAGTGCATGTTTACCTCCCTGTCTCCAAGTACTTGGTAAACACATCAGTTTGACCTTAGCAGGACCCTCTGAATGGTTTTGGAGACAGGAATATGTATTCTGTGACTGTTTAATTTTGTATTAGCATTTCTGTGTGTGTGTGTGTGTGTTTGTGTGTGTGTGTGTGTGTGTGTGTGTGTGTGTGTGTGTGTGTGTGTGTGTGTGTGTGTGTGTGTGTGTGTGTGTGTGTGTGTCCTTTAACTGTAACACTTATAATTGTAGTTGCTTTGCTGTGGTGTGCAAGTGGGTGCTGGTCTTGCCCTGCAGCTCCCGGCCTGTACATTCATATCCGGCTCTGCTATGCAGCTGTGTCACACTGTCATGGTCTCCCCCATCCTCATGGGTTTCCCCCGGGACTCGGTTTTCCTCCTGCAACACCGGCATCGCAGAGGGACTGATAAACAAACATGCCCAGCGATTGCCTGCCATGAGCCCTGTGCTTCCTGTGATTTGCTGTTTGTTACTGTAATGCTATATTAGACTGATGGATGAAGGGAATAGATAGGAAGCTACTGCTGTTTTGAACACACAACACTCATTCGTGTGTGATTTGGTTCACAGCTACCAATGTTGAAATGTGAATGGGTTTATGAAATCTCTTTTTATGGCACAATCCCTCAATGATGTTCTTTCAACTTGCCATCTTCAATGAGTTTAAGATACTAGGTCTGTAATACGGATGATCTTTTCTCATGGATATGGAACTAACAATCATATATGGGTTTTTTGCACACCTCTTCTACAGAGTCCAAAGCATGGAAATCAGAAGGGGTTGGAGATCTGATTCTAAACTGGGTAGTTTATCACCTTAGTCATGTGTCATATTTCAGGCACATTTAAAGACTGGCTCAATTGCTAATTTGTACTGTGTTTTTATAAAAACAAAGGCTAAAAGACATAAATATGTCAAATTAAAATAGTCTGTCATTCTTATTTCCTTATTTAGACAAACGGACACATTTCTCTCGGGGGTGATGTCTACCAGGAGAGACTTGGACGATTGGAGAGTGACAAAGAGTCGCTGATCTTGCAGGTAAGCTGCAAAATGCTGCCTTTCCATCCCTAAGTTAAGAGTCTGATGTCATGTGGTGTGAAGCATCTTGAGATTAGCAAATGCAGATGAAGAGCTGAGCATACAGTTGTGATATGCATGTGTGGCTCTGCAGGTGAGTGTGTTGACAGACCAGGTGGAAGCGCAGGGAGAAAAGATCCGGGACTTGGACCTGTGCCTTGAGGAACACCGGGAAAAGCTGAATGCAACAGAGGAAATGCTGCAACAGGTGACCCTCCTACTCAGTCATTTTTGATCATGTCTGCCTCAGTAAACCTGGTTAGCTTTAAGTGGGCCAATTAGCTTAAGTTAATTAATAAAATGCTCTTCCTTGTTGTACTCTAGTCAGAGTCTGAAATGATAATCTATTTGTATTATTTCAACCATGTTGCTTTCGACACATGCTCTGTCCTTGTGCTAATTGTGGGCATTATAATAGTTTATCAACCAAATTTCTTTCATTAAACATTATAAATTGTCTGATGCATTACTCCAGTCTAACAGGCAAGTATATGTTAAGCAAGATGTACGGTTCAATTCAGTGGGAATATGTGAAACTCTATATTACTAAAATAGTACTTTGCTGAAACTGTTTCAGTGTTTTCCCACTTCAGATGAACCTGATGACTGGACCAGTTACTTGTAATGTAACTAGCATTTCTTCAGTTACTGTGGATGAAACTAACCATAAGCAACTTTCCATTCTGGTTTTTGTTCAATTCCAGGTCTGCTTGCTGGTGGCAAAATGGGTTAAATACAAAACTAACAAAAGAGTAATTGTCCATGTGATAATCATGTGTTGTTAGACCTGGGTATTATGCTGTGGCTTTTGTTACCTTCAGGAGCTGTTGAGCAGAACCTCTCTGGAGACGCAGAAGTTGGCCCTGATGGCCGAGGTCTCCAACCTGAACATGAAGCTCACCACTATGGGGAAGGACCCGCTGGAATTTGATGATGGGTTCAGGGACAGTGAGGTAAGGGCTGGTGGTCATACCTTCCAAACTTCCAAAGGTGTGTCATACTTTCTCACCATAGAGTCAATCTTGAGTGAGAGCCTGAGCATTTGATGAACATAATGGCCTGAAGTATGTGCAGGTTTACAGTTGATATCACTGACCTTACTTGGGTGGAAGACTAAATGCTCCTAAACCATCCACCCATCTTGCTTAACTGCTTACTTATCACTGTAACAAGGGGCACTCTGTTTGAGGTGCCTGTCCTTTGCACGGAAATCAGTGACACTCCTAAAACCAGGGACATGTTTGACTCCAGTCAAGCTGAACTGCATGTTTTTGGGCTGCAGGAGGATATTGCTGGACCTGCAGGATCTACTGGTGTTAAAAATTGACTTTCCTTTTATAGTCCACTCAAGTGCTTGGTTCGGATGTGGGTCACCAGAACCAGTCATATGAACCATTTTAGCTAAAGTTTTATGGCAAAAGCTATTTTTTAAAACTATCCTAACGGTCAGGAATGTATAAGTGTCAAAGCTGCTCTTTTTCATTGCTGTGCCTTGGGCAGATATCTGGTGAAGGGCAAATATCAAATTTTCCAGGGAGAGCTCAAAAATGTTGTATAGATGACTTGTTTCTTGAGAGTGGGTGGCTGTACCCAAGAGGGGGCATTTTCCAAAAATTGTTGTAGCAGTGCTAAGCATTGATTAGTCCATTGCACGCTTAAAGTGCTCCTGAAAGGCTTGACTTTTTTAACCTTGATCAGAGACATCTTTCTTCCTCTGTGCCTCAGTTTCCTGTGTGTTTTCTGTTTTTTTTTCTACATTGACTTACAGCTGTGTAGGAATGAAATCACTGGTTGTTTGGAGCTGGCTTTGCTTCAACTGGAACCAGGAGTGATGAACGCGTGCTTCCATGTGCTAAGTGCTGTGTGTTAGCTCGCGATTAATTCAATAATAGTTTGGCCCCTAGGTTTGTAAGTAACTCTCTCTGGTCATGTTCCTGAAGTGGATTTCTGTCTCCCCAGGGATTGATCCAGGAAATCAGTGAGCTGAGGTACAGAGTGAAAGAAATTGAGGACGAACGACTGCAATATGAGAAAAAACTGAAATCCACCAAGGTCAGGTTTTCCCTGTGCTCAGTGGATTTGCGTTACTGTGTGCTTATGTGCAGTCATGCGCCATGAGTGATTGTTCTTAAACTGCGCACTGCTATGTCACTCTTCTCTCTTTCTTGAGATTTCTTTACAAATATGACAATTAAAATAGGGAACTGGGACTTAAACCAATCTAATTCTTGAAGGTATTTTTTCATAGCTCTTAATTTCTTTTCTGCACTTGTTTGTTCTTCCTATCGCTGTCATTATTAATTTTACCTTTCCGTTTCTCCCTTTGCTAACTGCTCTGCTGCTAGTCTCTAATGGCTAAACTCTCTAGCCTGAAAATCAAAGTTGGGCAGATACAATATGAGAAACAGAGGAAGGACCTCAAAATCCAAGCCCTGAAGGTGTGGTTGTCGCTGGCCTCTCGTGTTCCTGACCTGCCCGTGTGTGTTGACTTCCTGCATGATCCGGTTTTATTACCGTGAAATTGCACGGGAGCGGGCCAGTGTGACTGCAGCTGGGATGGTTGAAGTTCCAGTTCTGCTAGGAATTGGCCCAAGCAGTGCTCTCTGGATTTCTATCTGAACCAAGGAACATTTCCAGAAAGTCTCCAAACTGGACATGGCATGAGATGGCACTGGTTACTGTCAAAGTTCTGTCAAAGCAAGATTAAGCTCTCAAAAGGTGCATTTTAAACACTTTCAGTCAGGTAAAGATGAGTAGGGTCATTGATTTTAAATGGCTTTGAACTGGAAGTTGAAGCCCAATTTGAAGAGCTTGTGGTGATAGATATGTAGGGATCCCTGAAGGGATCATTGTCCTCGGTGGATGACAGATTACTCTACTCTTTGATGGAGCCCCTAGAGAGGCAGACTAAAGCCTGCAGTTGAGGGCTTCTTTAGGTGCACATTTGAGGCGACTCAAGTGCAGTTGGTACCTTTGCATGCTTTTCGCCCGCTATCAGAAGTGATTGGTTGCTGCCGGGGGCTTCTGGGTGGGCACAGAACTCTAATGCTGTCCTGTGTCGGACAGGATGACTTGGGAACACTGAAGAGGCAGCTGGAAAACCGAGACGTAGAGCTGGAGAGACTGCAGGGCGAGGCGCACTTCCAATCGACGGAAAGCAGGGAAGGAGCGGAGAAAGGTGAGAGCGTGCTCCGATACACGCCGGCGCAATTCCCGGCTCTACACAACAAGCATGTGAAATTCTCTCCAAAAATGTGCACCTACCCATACATGCACAAGCCCAAAGTACTTTGATCTCATTGGCAGATGTGAAGTAGTAAACGGCGGCATATAAGCCCTTTATACTGCTTTACTGGATATTAATTCTAAAAAAAATTAACGGAATTTTAAATGTCAATCTGGATGAAGGCTTCCTAATGAATCAACCTGTATCTCAAATAATGGTTTTGGTTTTCATTACGCTTGTTGTTATAACTTGTTTTCTTTGTGCAAACAGTTTGAGACATGGCAGAATGAACAGATCAGGGTTTCCTAATCCTGTTCCTGAGGACCCCATGTAAATCTTGAGTTCTCCTTAACTCCGTAATAAGGCTTAGGGAGCCACTGGTGGAGGTGTCACATCTAGCAAAAGCTGCAAGGCCCATCCATTGTGTTTAGAGCTAGATTTGTGCAAAAAAAAATGTCTGTCCATTGAGCAGACAACGGAGGTACAGCCTGAATAGGATGCCAGTCTACCACAGAACATGTATGCACACTATGGGAAATTTAAGCCTGGAACATACCAAGCGGATTTTTGGGCTGTCCGGCTGTCAATGAAAGGTGGTGATTGCTTATCGTGCCAGTGTGTGCGGCCGGCCGGACCAAGTCTGTCCCCGTCAGGGCTGTTTTGGCAGATTTTTAGCATATTGAATTGGTATCGAAGTTCTGATTGGACTGTACGTCAGTCATCACCTCTAGTCATGCTGGTATGTGCCGGAGCAAATTTTGACAATGGCGATCGCTTGTCGGCCACGGTGCTAGTGTTTTGCCATCGACTTGTGTCTACCTAGCTTGAGGGACACCATTCCGTTTAATCGTGAGCCTTTATACTGGGAGAACCTGCACACCTCTAGGGGTGGCAGTGTGAGGCAGGCGTTCATCACTGTGCTACCCTAGTCAAGTGTTTAATGTTTGGCTTATCTAGTCTCTCCAGCCCAATCCAGAACATGTTTTTATTCAATAGGAATAACATTTCACACATGTAACAACACTGCTGCTGGAAAAATGCAACTGAAGCTGGGAAATGCAAAAATTGCAAAGGGAGGTATCGAGGGGGCCATTGAGAATTCAGTCAACAGCTTAATTAGGACTGCAGCCAAAAGACCAGGATACCTATGGGGTCCTTAGGGTCAGTGTTAAGAAACTCTAAGTTGTGTTTGTATCTGTACAGATCTGTAGATTTTGTTAAATGAGCATTTTGCACAAAGCGAATCATTTTAACCAATCTGTGTCTTGCTCAGTCTCCCCCACAGATGAGTCTTATAAAAAGAAGCTGAAAGAAAAACGTAAGGGAGAGGGAGCAGGGTGGGGGTGGGGGTCTTTCGGTTATCTCTCCATGTCTCTGTCTGCTGTCTTCATAGTTTGCATGTACAGGCAAAGCCTGACCTGCTGGTGTGCTGTTCGCAGCTTATGGGCGAGGTCACCCACCTCTGTGTTCTGAGGAACATTTGAACCGTTTCAGAGACCCTTACGTACCACTGCCAACTGCGTCTGAATCAGTCGGTCGCTTCGTGAAAAACAGGCAGGATGTTTGCTATTTGTAGCAAAATAGTGGCTTTATCGTTAAGTGTTGGCTTGTGTGTGTGGGAGGGGGGTATTCCAGCACTGGATAACATCTGGAGGCACTGGAATGTTATTTTTACACATTTCGCCGAGCGATAGGACCAAGGGATGGTCAGGGGTGTGGCGTAGCCGGGCAGCTACAGGGTTGTGGATTCAAACCTTGTGTCTGACCGACGTATTTTCTCCCCAAATCTACAGGCATGTGCTTCTGCTGTTTTGTTGTACCTAAAAATTGCAGGTTCTTGAGAGAAGGTTTGATATTGTGTGTGTTTCTAGTCTAGGTGGTAATGAAATTTTTTTTTGCATGATGCAGCCCTTTGCCCTGTATTGTGGATATCCGCATGTGTGGGAGGGCTTCCTTTACTGGGGGAAATGCATCATAAGTAAATAAAGAAACTTCCATCCACATGTCTGACTTGCGTTTGTAAGTCAGGAAGTGCCTCTAGGATACAGAAAATACCTTAGGATGTAAAGACAGGCATTTGTGTATGATGTACACATTCTGGAATCCCGCATGTATCTCTGTTAGTGTTAGAGGAGAGTGGCTAGTGATCCTTCCAGCATGATTTTAAATAATGAAGGAAAGCTCACTCTAGGTAGGATGAATTTAAATAGACTGGGTCAATCCTCCAGGAATTCGGGGAGTAGCGTCTGTCACTGTGTACGCGCTCCGTGGATATGCTCCTCAGCCACACTTAGCTGCCTCTGTCCTTCCTGCTCTTGTGGCTGCCCCCCCCACCCCCACCCCAATCTGTCCAGTCCCACCCTTGTGCCCTACCCTGCCCCCTACTGGCACGCGCAGCTAACACGTTTCCTTCGCGGCGCCACCATCACATGCTGTCACCAGGCTCTGCCGTAAACTCCTCTAGGCATGTGCTCTGTGTTAAACACTATCCGCCCCATCCAAAGATCTGGGCTTGTCCCGTATCATTGTTTGTCTGGACCTGTGTGTCCCACGTCTCGAGATTCTGAGCTAGATCCCGGCTCCTTTTACGCTTAATATTAAATTTACTTTAATCCCTCCCCCTCAGACTTCGAAGTACAGAAAATGAAGAAGGCTGTGGAGTCACTGATGGCGGCGAACGAGGAGAAGGTTGGTTGATTTCTGTACCCTGACGCCGTTTCTGTGCCGACGGTGTTGCCTAGGTTACGTCATCTCCCAGGTAACGTTCTGATTTTACTCCCGCTGTTCTACGCCTGTCCCTAGGATCGCAAGATCGAGGAGCTACGACAGTCGCTAAATCGCTATAAGAAGGTCCAAGACATGGTGATGTCTGTACAGGGAAAAAAAGGTGTGGGGAAAAAACCAACACCAGGGGGCGTTAGTCACTATAAACTTTCTAATTAAAGTAAAGGGAATTCCATTTACTTTAGTAGGAATTCCCTTTAATAGTTTTTCCCAGTCTCCTGACATGTGATAAATCACTTTTAGACAAGCTGAAAGATGGGGACAGTGATGAGACCTACAGTGACGCCTCTGCATCTCTGATGGCTTCTGTGGCTGCTGAGCTGGAGAAGCCGTCCTCCCCAATTTTTGAGGACATGATCAGAAAAAGCCCAGATGAGGTATCTCCTCCAGCATCCAAATGGTTCCACAAGCTGAGTGTCTGGTGCTCAAATCTTAAGGATGGCTTCTTAATGTGGCTGAAGACCATGATAGCTCTACTAGTTTATTGATTACATTTTTTTTTTCCTCACTCAAAGCAGCTTTTTAGTCAAGCAAATTAGCACACAGTTCATATTTATGGCTGCTTGCTAAGTACCGCACAGTTATGTAAGGGCGCTTTTCCACCGCACAAAGTACGGTACTTTCGGTACGGTACTTTCGGTACTTTCGCTTTTCCATTGACTTCCGGTCGAGCACCAGTACCGAAATCTCGAGTACCAAAAGTGCCAAACCAGTTGGGGTACTCCTTTGGTACTTCGGTACTTTGGGGTGGGACTTGCAGACGTATTTGCTGTCGATTGGTTATGCAAATAGCATGTCGCTGAAACACAAAATACAACCGCCATCTTTTGAAACACACAGCGAACAGAGCGATCACAGCGAGAAACAAAATAAAAAGCAGTAGAAACAAAAATATAAAAAAGTAAAATGGAAGGATGGACAAACGAGGAAACGCAGGCTTTAATCGCCATATGGTCGGATGAACCGATCCAGTGGGATTTGGATGGCACGACTCGAAATAAAAGTTTTTGCCGTTGCTGGCAATTCAGTTTCCCTATATGTTTCCCCTGTCGCGCGCTGATTTGTACAATTTAGCTGTTGTTTTCATGTCTTTTTACGAAGCTCTTGAGGTAAACAGGCCATATATTAATTTTAAAACATCACATCCCTTTTCTATGTTTTTTGTTTTTACAGATAATAAATGAAATTACTTAATTCTGTGGATAGAGATATTTCTTGATGAAAACGGTATAGTAGGCCTATTGCTTATAAGACTATATTATGCGTGACGATCTACTGTATTCATATGTAATAATGTACCTGAGTGATTTTCAGACATTTCACATACCTCTTTGCTTTAATATTAGGGGAAACATTATTTCCTGATAGACAGGAGAAACATAGGGAAACTGAATTGCCCGGAACACCGTAATACCAAGCCGCTTGGAAGAAATGGGGCACACGCGAAACACCGAACAATGCCGCTTGAAAATCAAAAAACAAAATTAAATAATTTGTTTGCTTTCAAAAGACTGAATTAGCAGTAAGTTAATTCTTACTGCTTTGATCAGCTTAGCCAAAGTAAGTGTACCTACGTAAATGTAATTGATGGCAGCATGATTAGGATTTTACTAAATCTTATACTGTGATAGAAGCTGTCAGAACAATAAACCGCATTTTCCAGCCTCAACTGTTAGTTTTAATTTTGGGCTGTCAGTCAGGGGCGGTCACTGATGATGTCATTTGGCACCGGTACCATTTTTTACGCCAGTGGAAAACCGACATGAAAGAAGTACCAAACTTTCGGCACTTCATGGAAGTACCTAAAGTACCAAAAGTACGGTACCTGGTGCGGTGGAAAAACGCCCTAAAAGGTTCTGCTGACCGGAACTTATCAAAAAGTGAGGTACACATTGTGTCTCGTGGTAGGAAGAGTCAGACTGAGCTAATAACAGGTCAGTGCCTCACCTGCTAGGATGTTTCTTAATGTCATGAAAGTAAATAACTTCTGGCATTTTCTTGGCAAATTTGGAGATGTTGATGGCCCTGAAATGAACCCTCTCTCTCTCTCTCTCTCTCTACCCCTACCCTACTCTTTCTCCACTTTCTCTCCTTATTGTTCTATATGAAGCGAGCACCATGCCCCGACCTCCTCCATGGATCTCCAACCGTGTACAAGGCCTCCTCTGAGACGAACGTAGACAAGGTCCCTGGAGTCGACAGGTGAGCTTTACTGTAACCCATTTGTATGTTCTTGTGTCCTGTTCTGTCAGGAACTCTCTGTTCACCTCTGCCATCTTCAGATTTGTCACCTCCCAGTGTCAGCAATCTATCGCATAATAGTATGAATATAATACATAATACCATGATGTTTTCTCTTGGATAATTTCATACCATGATTGTCTAAGATAAAAAATCAGATTAATGCAGACCCTTTGAAGATGGAGAACAGGATTCACAATAACATTCCTACCTAGCTGTTCCAGTCCCATCCACGTTAACTGCTCAACACCTCTGTTTCCGTTCCTGCAGTACCTTGGCAGTGTCAATTACCCAGGAATCTGCACTGTGCGACAGTCTGCAGTGAGTGCGCTCTTAAGGCATTGCATTTTCTATCTTGAGGCTTTCTTCCGTGGTTTTGCTCTGGGCTGAAGGCCACTGTTCTGTCACTCCTGTATGAAGATATGCCTGTTACTTCTGACCACTCTGGGATTTCACTTTGCAGGTCAGAAGGTATTGCCAAGGCAGGCAGTGTGGACAACCTGGACAGCACTGAGAAGGTTAGAGGGATCTCGCCCGATTCTACACAGCTGACAGAGTGAATGTTACTAGGGTTGTTTTAATGAGTGAGCAACATGTCAACAAAGTTGACTGTACTAATCAGAATCTGAAATCCAAAATGTCTATTCTAATGGCAGAAAGTACAGATTCAGCAGAAAATGTGAAGTGTATGTGCGCCTAAGAGGAATGTGCACACGTGGGGGAGGTTTTGGTTTCCGTGCTCATGTTTCACCACGTGTGCACGTGTGCCAAAGGCGTGTCTCTGACCACAAGGGGAGCCTGTTCAAGGAGACTGCGCCCTTTAGCAAAGCTCACGCTGAAGCCCCAGATGGAGCAGAACAGCCTGCTGTGAACACCTGGAACCAGTCACCTCTGTTTAGTCTGTTTATAAGCAGTCCTCCAAAATAGAGAAAAGCACTAAAATACCAGTTCTTATTTAATGATTATTTAATACTTTGTTGTCAAATATTAATAGAGAGATTTTTTAATTTCGCTAGGTTTTTAAACCACAGCTGTTATGTAAAATGTCTGGTAAAATCATCTTTCAGTTGCATTTTCGTCACTTTATTCCTCAGCCTTACTCAACCTGATCTTCCCTAATAATAATAATGTTTAAATAAAAAAATCAGCTTTCAAAATAACTTGAGGCCCACATACAATACTCAACCAACTGATAAATGGTGACTATTTCCTCTGTTTTATGAATGAATGGGCATCTACTGACATGGACATGAATGGGCATCTACTGACATTAGTCATAGGAAGTTGTGTGTGGACACAAGGTCCCTTAGCACCCCCTGCAGGGATTATGATGCATTGCTGCACATCCTTGCTGTGCTGGACATCTAGTGACAAGTTGTTTTAGGATTATTTTGGAGGTGTGTTTTTAGTGCAGATGGGCTCTGTGCAAAAGCCTTGTCACGTTATTTTTTTAAAATGTATTTAGCCTGACAATGTTTCTGTCAATGGAAATAAAAAAAAATATGGTGCAAAATTAATTAAATTTAAGATTAATATGTGCCATCTCCCATAATGCCCTGGTCATTTACAGTGACACCCATCCTAGGTATTATTCAACTGCTTATCCGGTACAGGCTCAGGAAGGGGGGGTGGGGCACACAACAATGGGCCTGCACAATTTAGAGACACCTTTAGACATTCATATGACAGAGGGAGTGCATTCAGACCATCAACCCTGCAAGTGTGAGACAACAGTGGTGATTCAGTATCTGCAAATGTACAATGTTTTGTGTAGTATTAATGGCATGCCATTATTCTTGCTTTACCTGGCATGAAACATGATACCTCCATCCCGCAGAGCAAAAGCAGCGACGCGGCCGACACGATCGTCAGCTTGCCGCCCAAGTCTCCCACCCCCACCGAAGACGAAAGCTTCGGCTCCAGGAAAGCTCGCTCGTCGTTCGGTCGTGGCTTCTTCAAGATCAAGGGGGGCAAAAGGACGGCCAGTGCACCAAATCTGGGTGAGGGCCACCCGCCCACGGCGCAGTTCCCTCCCCCTCAGTTTGCGCTCTCGCCTTGGGTGACTCACGTCGCGTCTGAAGCAGTGTAAGATTTTCTTACAACAAAAAGATGACTCGTGGCCAGACTCGCTGTTGGTGCCTCAGCTGCAGTGGAGCAAGCTGCAGGGTAATATGCAGGAAATTGCCTGGTTTGCTTCTTGTTCCCACTTGGCTGTCCAGTGTATCAGTAGTGTGGAAACAAGCCTAACTTTGTACTGTTGGGCGTTTTGTGTTTGGCGTTTCCTCACTCCCGTTTTTGTGGTGACAGTGTCTCTCTCCCTAAATGACCTCCCCGTCCCCACTACCCTCTGTGTCCTTGTCACCCTGTAACCTGTGTCCTCTGCCTTGTCCTCTGCTGTGTCCTGTCCTGAAGACCGTGGCCGGAGCGCGAGCGTGCCGACGTTAGGTACAGTACGGACTCCCGCCGCTGAAGGCCCTGCAGTATGGCCCAGCTGGGTACAAGCAAACAACTGGATGCCCCCCCTCCTGTGATCTCTGGAATAATGTGAAAGCATTTAGCTTTACTGTTATGCTGGCTAAGCACACAAACAGTATAAGCTGGGCTGAGTAGAATTATATGGGCAGGGTGGACTTTCCGTTCTATATACAGTACCAGTCAAAAGTTTAAACACACAAAGTTGCATACAAAGGAGAGTGATGGTGTCATGTCACATGACTTGGCCACCTGACCAAAACACAGCAGAAATGGTTTGAGAGGAGTTTGACCAGTGAGTGAAGAGAAAGTGGCCAGTGAATTCTCGACATATATGCTGGTCCTCCTTCAGGACGGCTGGAAAAGCTTCCCAGGAGGCCACCTCATGAAACTGGTGTAGAGGAGACAGTACCGTCAGCCAGTCCCTGGAGCAGTTGGGGTTAAGGGCCTTGCTGAAGGGCCCAATGGTGGGATCACTCTGCGGACCCAAGGATTTGAACCAGCAACCTGCTGAGTCCCAACCCACACAGCCACCCCCTCAAACACATTTTCTTTTTGTTTAATACTTTTCTGGTCAGTGCATAGTTTCATGTGTGTTATTTTTATAGTTTTGATGGCTTTGTGATTAGCCAAAAATGTTAATAATAGTACAAATAAACCCTTCTATGGGAAGAAGGTGTGTCCAAATCCTACTGGTACTGTGTATATATAGTATATGGCAGTGTCAGCATTAATGTCTGCATTGCAGGAGATTGGAGGTCTGTGCTCAGTGGGCAGTGTATTAGGGATGGCACCTTGGAGCCTATTCCACCAAACAGCGAATCACATGAGAATGGCTAAGACGCATGAAGATGCGATTTTAAACTCTTGCTATGACTGTCATATATCCAAAACACAGCCATGTCATTCGGTCTCTGTCATTCAGCTTCACTGGTTAGGGGTTGGTGGTGATCTTACAAGTACAGTCAGCCTAGATAAGTTCTCTGAGATCGTAAAAAGCTAGCTTTGTCACCGCCTTCTTAAATGTGTGATTATTTTTTTTTTTTTGCTGTATGCTTTACTGCCTTCATGATACTTCCCTCCCTTTAAAAAATATCCAGTTGTTCTTTATCCACAATTGGACGTCATCTGCAATTATGCCACCTAAGTGAAGTAGTGTAAAGAACTGGCTTCTCTCTGAAGATGGGGTTCAGTCTTGGGTTTTTTTCCATCCCATAATTCCATCCTGTGTGTGTCTTCTCACCACCCACGGTTACTCTGGCATTCCTGGGGGCTTCCGTGTGCACTGTATCCGCACTCAGTACTGGTTTTTTCTATCCAAATGATGTCGTTTACTGAGCCATTGCTATATTTCCAGAAATTGGCTGTAATATGTATTTTTTTGCCTGCTTAAATTTTCCTAAAAATTTGTTGATACATATTTGTCAAACTGAAGCTTTCTCTGTAGAAGCTAAATTTCTGTTCAATTTCAGTGAAAAAAATTATATATAATTTTATTTTTTTATTACAGTGAAACCAGCACTGAGTATTGTCTTCTGTTTAGATGCCTGGGTGGTGCTCTCGTGCCTTATGGGAAACGTAGTTTACTGATTAGCGTTGTAGTCATTTAGTGAAAATTGTGGGAATTGTAGTTTCACCCAGTGTTAACCCTTTATGTGCAATTGCAGCAGAAACAGAGCGGGAGGGCACCGAGCACCTGGACCTTGCAGGAATACCTCGCCGGACAAGTGACAGCGACAGCACAAACACCCTGCCTTCCTCGCCGGAGGGCAAGAAGAAATCCAAGGGGATCAAGAAGTTCTTCGGAAAGTGAGTTGGTTTAGAAAATGGTCTCTTCCACCAGCTGGTTTTCGTTACAGGCAGCTCGTTAAGTGACTGTTAAACGGAAAGGTATGACTGCTGTTTGATCTTAAGGTGTAATTTCCTGAAATTTGAAGTACATTTCTGAAGTAACATGCATAAGACCTCCCAGATTTTAAAAGCAGTTTAAGCTGAAGTTCTCTGTACTGTAGTTCCTAATGACCGTATTCTGTTACATACTTTGTTGTCGTATAACTCTATTTTGGTTCAGCTCCTCCCTGACCATTTATGATTAAGTGAAATATGTTTCAGATGATTGTGTTCGGGGAAAAAGCACAGTAATTTTATCCTAAGGGTGATGACTAAGCACATCTCCCAGCTTGCACTTGGTTAAAAGCATGTAGCCTGGGGCCAGTCAGAGATGGTGCAAAGAACAAGACTTGTTTTTAAAGTTCACATCAGAACCTACATCCTAAAGCAGTGTTTCTCAACCCCAGTCCTTGAGGATCCCCAGTCAGTCTGTATTTTTGCGGGCCATCCTCTTGCGCCCCTTGATCTTGGGGAAGCCACAACTGAAGGACGAGCGAGTTTTCCTGGAGCCAAAGCATGCGTCTTTGGTGGGGGTGGGAGATTTGAGCGGCAATGTGGACCATCTGGCAGGGAGTTGGCAGGGAGCAAAAACCTGCACTGTCTGGCAGGGAGCTGGGAGGGAGCAAAAACAGGGAGCATCTGGGGGTCCTGGAGGAAAAACCCTGAGGACACACTGTCTTAGATGATGCATAAATGTTAAGTATTTCACCTGGAATGAAAATGTCCAGTATGAATTTATCTGGACAGGACAAAGCCCATGAAATGCAATATTCAAAATGGATTGGTGTGTAGGACTAAATTCCAGCCCTACTGGTTATCGCGCTAGATTTTTTTATTTCTGAGAATCAAAAGATTATCTATTTATTATGAATGATCATCAAACTACAAAAAGTTATAGATTGTAAAAAACAAAAATTTCTACAGTAGGATATTTTGAATATTCCATCTTCCATGACTACTTATCCAGTACTGGGTCACAGTGAGGCTTGAACCTTTTTTAGAATATTTATGAGGGCAGTAATAAATCATGATTAATTATGACTACAATGTACTCGATGCAAATAATTGCTTCTGTAGGCTAAAGAGAAGTCAATCCACGACCTTCAACCCCGACGACGACATGTCCGAGACGGAGTTTAAGCGGGGTGGCGTGAGGTCCACCGCCGGACCCAGGCTTGGCTGGTCACGTGACCTGCAGAACACCAGAAAGTGAGTGGTGAAAAGGACAGTCGTGTCCTGTGACTGCAAGCTCCTGCCATGTGGAATAGCTGTAAATGGGGTGTTATTGCGGCAAGATGGCTATTTCTGTGGCTGAGATGAGGGCATCCCTCTCCTCTGTCGCAGCGAGTTGGACACGCCCTTTGCCAGGTGGACGAAAGAGCAGGTGTGCAGCTGGCTGCAGGAGCAGGGCCTGGGCATGTACGTTCCTCAGGCCAGGCACTGGGTGCTCTCCGGGCAGACTCTACTGCAGGCGTCCCAGCAGGACCTGGAGAAGGTGGGCTTTGCTCACTAGCAGTTTGACAAGTTCAAGCTCGTGTGTGATTTTACAAATGTCTGTATCATATGCTGCAAGCATAATATATAAAGCAGGGGTAGTAGGTGGCGTAATGGTTAAAGAACTTCGACCCTTTATAGCTCTTATATTGTATAGTTATATAAGAGCAGATCGATTGCCTTGAATTAAATATGGCATTTAATGCTGCTTATTTTTCCTGAGTAGAATGTAAGTGTTGACCTGGTCTCTAACTGGCTGCCCACCTCCCACTGCATAGGAGATGGGCATCAAGCACCCCCTCCACAGAAAGAAGCTCCAGCTGGCCCTGCAGTCGCTGGGCTCTGAGGAGGATGATAACAAGGGCAAGCTGGACTACACCTGGGTGGCCAGTGAGTGACCTCAGCAGTACTGCTGCCCCTGGGGCGCCTCGGTGTATAAAGGTGGTTCTCCCAAGGACGGGTTAATACTGTAGCCAGTGTTTCCCCATCTGGTTCTTGGGAACCCATAGCTGGTCCATGTTTTTGCTCCCTCTGAGTCTCCTGTCAGACTTCACATTTTTGCTCCCTCCCAGCTCCCTGTAGGAGCAAAAATGTGAACAGTCTGTGGTCCCCAAAGAGCAAATTGGGCAGCACTGCTATAGCAACTGGACACAGCTATCATAAGTGCAGGGATTCTGAGGGATTCCAAGTCTCTGTTCTTAATTCTGACTGCGCAGTGGCAGACTGCCTTCAGCAGGCCTACGTGCTTCTCTTGCAGTGTGGCTGGATGACATCGGCCTGCCGCAGTACAAGACCCAGTTCGACGAGGGCAGGGTGGATGGACGCATGCTGCACTACATGACTGTGGTAACTACACGGTTCACCTCGGGAGCAGGTTGAACTGAGGCGCCCAGCTGGTGTGGTCAGACTGCATCTCGGCATTTTCTTGGGGAGGAATGTGTTCGACGTCTCACACAGCTGAGGGTCTTCAAGTTTGGCCGACGGTTACTAGTCTGCGTTGTATCTGCTACTAGATGAAGTCCATTCTGAAGCAGCAAATATTAATTTATACGAGTCAGGCAATGTAAAAATTAGGGTTGGGGGGGGGGGGATTTTATACAAAGGGAAAAAGAACAAAAAGATTTAAAATTAGTTTTTTTTACAGATGGAAAATATGGTGCTTGATATTTTGGTTCTGTTTATAGGGACAGTATGTCAAGCCCCCTCCCTTGCTAGCGATGGGCAGCCTACAGTCTAGCCATGTTTCCTGTGACCTCTGTCTCACCCTTTACTTCCTGTTTACCCGGTATAACTCCTTCAATTTACAATGTATCCCTGACCACGTTCTCCTCATCCCCTGTAATTTCGTGTCACCCGTATTGCGATCGGCTGGACGCCTGTATTTAGTGACCTTTGTGTAATTGCATGCTCGTAAGAAACTATCATACTGCGTATCCTCAGGATGACCTCCTGTCTCTGAAAGTGGGTAGCGTCCTCCATCATCTGAGCATCAAACGGGCCATCCAGGTGCTGCGCCTGAACCACTTTGAGCCGAACTGCCTGCGTCGGCGGCCCTCGGATGAGGTGTGGGACCTGGCTCATTGGATGAGGTTTGGGTGGGGGTGGGGGTTTTGGTGCTGTCCGTCTGGCCATATGAAGGCTTGGTAGGAGGTTTTTTCCACTCATCGTCCCCCATCCTGCCCCAGAACAATGTGACTCCAGCGGAGATTTCTCAGTGGACCAATCACCGGGTGATGGAGTGGCTGCGCTCTGTGGACCTGGCAGAGTATGCGCCCAACCTGCGGGGGAGTGGCGTCCACGGGGGGCTGATGGTAAGGCGGGGGGGGACCATGACGGACCCTGTGAAATTTAGCTGTGCTTAATTACTCTGTTTAAAAGAATGGATTAAATGACCAGAGGTGGAAATTGAGAAGAAATGCTGTCAGAATGTAAGGATGGAGAAGCAAGGGGTGAAATGGAAGAATGTGGTATGAGGAAGGTGACTAATGACAGTTAAGGGTCTTGCATGCTTTTGTAAATATCTGCACCTCTCAAGGAATCTGAGTTCACTCTAGGTAGCTGGACGCTTGTGATTTTGCAGCCTCGGTCTCGAACCTGCAGGTCTTAGAGCCCCGGTTCAATGTGGAGACCCTGGCTCTGCTGCTCAACATTCCGCCAAACAAGACCTTGCTGCGGCGTCACCTGGCCACGCACTTCAACCTGCTGATAGGCCGTGAAGCCCAGCAGGCTAAGCAGGAGTGCCTGGAGGGACCTGACTATGTGCTGCTCACTGCGACTGCCAAAGTGAAGGTAGGACCACTCCCTCCCATAGTATGGTTGTCTCCACCCATAGGCTGCTCCTTCCCGCCCACAGTAATAATGGTCTTTGTTTGCCCTTGAACTGCTCCATCCCTCCTTGTATTGTAAGCCCCGCTAATATACTCTTTATCTGCTAAGATCAGTGAATTTGGTGGTCAAAGTGGTCTTTGTCCCAATAATCAAGCAAAGAAACAAATTTATATCACACATATAATGTACACAATTTTTCAAATTAGCAAGTAAATACCAGATTGTATGTGCATTGTGAGTTTATCCAGCTCTGCTGAAGTTTATCTTCTGAAGTTAGTCAAATCTGTACTGGCATCTTGCATAGACTATAATTGGTATCTGGGGGTGCTTTTGAAATACATGAAATTCCTGTAGGGGAGGCTTACATGCCAGAGTGCTTATAGTTCAAATATTACACACCATTCTCTACAGCCCAGGAAGCTGACCTTCGGGACCTTCGGCAGGCTACGGAGCAAGAGGCACGAGGAGAGCGAGGAGTACATCTGCCCCATGGACATGGAGATGCCCAAGGGTAGCAGCTTTCTGAGAGGACACCGGATCTATGACGATGAGCTGGACCGGCTAGAGCAGGTAGGGCAGGACCCCATCACAAAAGGGGGCAGCCTGCTCATCTCGGTCAAACGGTCCACATCACCTTGACTTTGGAGTAGTGCTAATGCTAGGAATTGAATTTGAGACTAACTAGTCAGTATGAGTTCTTCCCAATGAATTGGTAAGCATTTATTTAAACACTTGACTTTTTAAGTATTTTTTCCTGGGTCTATCTGAGTTTCCTTTGGTTTTGCAGATGGAAGATTCAGAAGGAACTGTGAGGCAAATTGGTGCCTTCTCTGAGGGTATTAATAACCTGACAGTAAGTGAAATTTCACCTCCAAATCAGACTTTACGGTTAATGTTTGTTCTTTCAACTATTTCACTTTCTACACAGAATGCCATTTGTCCTTCACGAAATTCCCAAAATGACTCGCTTGACTGACATTTTAAGTTTGATATTTCACCATATTGGAGTAACCGTTTTAATTGGCCAGGACTCTCACTCACATACTGTATTCTAGAGCATGCTAAAGGACGATGAGCTCTTTAAGGAGCTGTCAGCGTGCTCACCTGGCTCCAGCATGATGGGTGAGGACTTGTGAGGGCATCGCTGTCCCGACGCCGGCAGAGCGCTGTGAACAGGACGGACTGAACCCGCCTGAGCATGAAAACGTGCCCTTCTACTTTGAGCCGCGGCCTTGCGATGGCTGTACATCCCGGAATTGTTATCGTTGAGCACAATAGCTATAATTTAAAATCAAACCATTCACGTGTCCGGTCCTCGAGTATCCTTACGCTGTCTGCATTTGTTTTTTTGATGACACTTTGTGGAAAGTCTTAATTTTTCCCTCCTTTTTTCTAAAAGGCTTAGTTTTTCAGTTACCCTCTCCACCTACTGTTTCTCCTAAAACTGTTTCAGACAAGACACTTTTTTCTTAAACTGCCTACCAGCTGGTTACTGGAGACTTGTAATGTGAGGTGTGCTTTTGTTTTTGCTTATTTAACGAAGTGACATTTATAACTTTTGTAAGATGGTTTTTAGCTCTAAATTCTAGAAGACACTAGGAAAAACATTGTGAAAATTCACCATTGTGTGAAGAGCCATCAAGTCTGTAGTGCGTGGAAGGTGCCAATGGACATGTAATATTTTAACAAATGTCGATCTCCGACCTCCTAACGTGCCAAGGGAATCTCTGCTTCAGAGCTGAGTGAAGGGTTTGCTTTGTACGTTGTAACACAGCATTAGCCTTAAGTCACTACCGAAGCACACAATGGAAAGCGACGTTAACATCGTACACTAGCTGGGGAATAGCCAGTCTTCTCAAGCCTCTTGCTCTCAGTGCTGTGCTTGTCCCCTGTGCTTGCTTTTTAGTTGCCTTGAGTGGTTACACGTTAAGTTTGTCACTCTAGCGGTTTTCCCACTATGCAAAAACAGGAACTCAGTTTTGAGTTGTTGCTGTTAATTATTATTGAAGTCTGTATTTTAATATTAATATTATTAGGGTAGTTGTGGTCCATGTATATGTAATGTTATTTTAATGCATAATGTGCATTATTTAGCATGTTTTAAAAGAAAGCAATAAGATGCTACCCAGCAATACTTCTATGCAGATCCCATTAACCGTCTATGTAAGAACCCATTTCTACCATATACTGTGAGGTTTTTATGCATTTTTAAAAAGTCAATAAAATTAACAAGTGTGTACAGTGCTTTATTTGCGGGACATTTTTTGTTCAGTATAAAATGAACAGATTCCAAGTGTACTTGAATCTTTAATCTCATTTTCCACACAGTTATTCTTGTTAGTCAATATCAGGTTACCATGGTGATGATGGGTCTGTCAGGCATTAACTATATTGGTTTGGGAGTGTCACCGAAGTCCATCATTTTAGGCTCTAGCTCACTCATTTAGCCTGAAACCATCACTAAAAAGCCCAGCAGGACATCACTCATCCCTCCCGTTACATACATCAATCTCAAGAATATGTATAAAATGTGTGGCTAATTCAAGGTGTGCAAAATGGTACAATTAGCTTAAGCACACAATTTGGACATGTCAGCTATCACTAAAACTAAATGGACTTGGTCCAAGGCTACTGTGTACAAAGCTAAATTTTGTGCAGAACAGACAAGAAGCCTTTGGGGAAGTTTTGGAAAACCTAGACCAGGGGTGGCCAATCTTATCTGCAAAGGGCCGGTGTGTATGCAGGAGTCAGGGATAACCTTTAGGTCAGCTGATCAAACCCAGGTGTGAGGACTCAACCAAACACTCCTCTAATTAGTAATCTAATTAAGGAGTTGCAGTGAGAAACCCCACATGCACAGCAGCCCTTTATGGATAAATAAGACTGGCCACCCCTGACCTAGACCTTTGTTACACCATGGATATCGATGAAAATTTCCATAAAACATACAACCTGTATGGTGAATGTTTTAACACCCCTGGTGGCCATGGATCCCAAAATGGAACAGAGGTTCAGAATGAATACTTATGCTTCTCATTATACTGCCACAAAAATGTCCATGACATTTTGTGCCAGTTGGACATCGCATCCAGGGTTTACAGTTTAAACCAAAGAATTAGCTACACAGACCATTTATTGTCTTTCCCTAGCCTCATAAATCTATTGCCAGTTGGACCTAAAAGATCTCATATGACTAACAACTTCAATATGGCAAAAACAAGTGGGAGAAAGTGGAATCTTCTAAGAGACCACAGAACCAATAGAGCCTCTTAGGATTTTCTGATTTCACTCAAGTGCTCTTGACCACTCAAATATAAACATCAGAAAGGACAAATGCAGAAAAAACCCTTGACAGACTTTTCACCACTAGAAGTCCCACATTAACATTTATAGTGATAAATGGTTGGTATTTTGGCAAATGCAGAAACTTGAGTGACACTTTCCTGTTCAATAAAATATACATGAATGTTGCAGCCTTACATTAAACTATACCCTATATTTCCAATTCAAATGCTGATTCCTGGAGCTGTACTCAATTCTAATACAAATTCAATGTCAACTCCCCATCTTACAATACAGAAAATCACACATCTTATGTTAACCTTCAAAATGAAAAAAAGCAAGAGTTACAGATCTATGCCAGCAGTATCTGATATAGGGTTGTGCGGTATGATGATATATATCGGATGACGAAATAACTACATATTATGCTCTATCGTTTATTCTGTGGTGATGCAAAATACACTGATGGAAAAAATGTTGCCATGAACATTCGGATGACAGTTTTGCAAGGGTACACGCCACTGCATTGGACTTCACTGTTCATTGCAGATTTCTATCCAATTCCTACCATAGCTGATCTGTATAAAAAAAAATCCATAAATATGCAGTGCTGATAAGATATATATCATTATCAGGATATGAGATTTTGGTCATATCGCACAGCCCAAATCTGACCAACTGAGTTGTGACCTGAAGTCACAGCAGATTTTGGACGTAAAAACATTTAATTACGAAGCATTTCTTGGTCCTTATGATTTCATTAAATTTACATTTTTATTTATTTAGCAGATGCTTTTACCAAAGGCAACATACAACCGAGGAAGCAGAGTCAGTCAGTCCCTGGAGCAAATCAGGTTAGGGGCCTTGCTCTATGGCCAGCAGTGACATCACTCTGCTGACCACTGGATTTGAACCGGCAGCTGTCTCAACACGAGTACAGAGTCATGAACCATGGAGCCACAAATCACCCCTTTAAAAGCTCTGCACTGCTGTTACCTAATTTCAGGTTCATGTTATGCTTGGCTGAGTATGATGTAGTTTCAGCAGCCCTATTAACTTGTAAGGTCCTCATCTTTGGCATTTGTGTCCCTCTCGCTCCTGGGCTGTCACCAAATCAAATAATAATAATGTTTCTGTACCATGATAATAATGCATATTGTGTCCTTCCTTTCAGTGTCCTCTGCCTGTAAACGTACTCCTTATACAAAATCATATCATATTATAAATCAAGTGCATTTTTATTCATCATCAATGTCAACATGCAAGTAAGACAGCACTGGCTTCATAATGAGTTGCATGAGATACTCCATGGTGAATACATTAGCATGTTTTTAATCGATCACTTTCCTTCTAAGCCAATAAGCATAGCCCGTGTCCGACAGCAATGGCTTGATACTCGTAGGGCAACGCTCAGACAAAAGCGTTTCTACCAATGACTGCCACTGGGTTTCCGTAAGCAATGCTGAACGTGTAACACACATGACACCTCAAACGTAACTGCATAAGACTCAGGTAACAAACACTGAACTGGATATAACTATGGATGAACTGTGACCCCCATTTCCACCAAGAATCCATCATATTAGCAGTGTCTGCAGACAGGCTTTTATATGGATTTTCACAGACTTCAACCGGTACATTAGAGCTGTCAAAGCAACAGCAGACAGTAGCAGCTCCAAATTAATAAAGAAAGTTAAATCTTTAATTATCCTGCAGAACACGCGTGTAAGGAATTAAAATTCAACAATACAGACAGGATAGGGAACTTCATACCATAATTGTTTTCACGGGACGTCCTTGACTCAGTTACATGTAGCTCTCCCTGTAGATTAGGCAGGTGGACAAGTATTGCAATACAGTAGCATGTCAACCCGTCAAATTTCAACAGCTTTGCAGCCGGAAACCTGGTACATGATGCGGTTTCTTGGCTACACAAAGTATTTGCATGTTCCTTTGTTGTTAGAGATCAGCAAGCGCCCTGTGACCACTAGCATCAGAGGAATGTAATTTCTTAGAATTTGTTAGCCCAGAAGCTAAGGCGATTTGATACGTCTTTGTGAATTGTATTTTTTCCAGCAGCCTTTAACCTTAACTACAAGGCATTTACAGAAAATTTGGAAAATAACTGGAAACACCAAGCTGACTGCCTCACCCAGTTAGGCAGCTGTTGGCACCACTTAGAAGGTGAACCTCCTACTGCTGGGGTGTCCGACTTTATCGAGGTTGGGGTTGCAAGCGAACTGGATCATGGGAGGGGGGCCGCACATCAGGATGAGCGTGTCCCCGCCTGGCGGGGGTAGGTGCTTACGCACCATTTCTTCATTGATGAAACCCTGACTGTAGGTCCAGCCTAGGAAAGGTAGATTGTGTCACTGATCCTGCAGGGACAGCCACTGTACACTGATGAATAAGACTCCAGGAATATCTGACAAATGACCAGCTGCAGCTCGGATATAACTAACTCAACACTGACAACATTGCTGGATGCTGCAGGCCATGTAACTTGGCTGTGAACTGGGGCGTGGATTTACCTTCGGGGGCCTTATCCACAGTGTACCACAGCTTGAAGCGGGATGAGTGCTGGGTCTCTATCTCCTCCAGATCAGTGCGCAGCAAAATGTCCCTTTCGGTCTAGGGTGGACAGGGAGGGTAGATTGTAAGGATCATTTTGTTTCCAAACATCACCAAGGCTGAAGATGCGCTGTACAGCTCTTTGCTGGGCATATGCGTATAACTCATGAATGTAAGATAGATCTTTTCACTAAATGTAAAAGTCAAGCCTCTATTGAACTGCATATGAAGTTCTCATAGTGTAATTGTTGCATGCCAGGAATGTATATCTTCTAAAAGCATTTAGGGTTAAAAAATAAGGTCTGGAATAGAGGGGTGGAATCTCCCATACATGCAACCCGCCTCACCTGATTAGCGAAGAGCAGGTAACACACAGTCATATCTGCCGGATCCTTCAATATTGCCCGGATGATCTGCAGCATGGGCGTTATTCCTGTGTGGAAGAGAAGCAGCTACTCACATGCCTGGAGGAAAGCCAAGGTGGTTGCACACCCCATGACGCACAGAGAGCCTGTACTCGATCCAGCTGACAGCTGACTGGATCTGGCAAGTTAGCAGTACTACTCACTCACAATGTGGCACTCAGAATTCTCAACACTTGGTACGGTCTAAATAAATCGCTTGCATCAGGCTCAGGAATCAAGGACAAAGAACTGGAAACCGTGAGCTGGTTGAACCTTTAGATTTAGGGTTCCCTGCACCCTTTAAAACCATATAAAAGCTGGAGAAGGACAGCATACCAGTTCCCCCTGCAATCATGCCAACGTGCTTGGCCATCTTCAGCTCTGGCTCTGACTTCTTATCGGGCTTTATGGCAAACACCCCTGTGTTGAAAGTTCAATCTGGTTAGCTCACCAGTGCTGCAACACATAACCTTTCCTCAGATTGAACTTTACTCAGAAGCAGACTCCAACAGTGATTCATGCTTATTCTACTTGTGAAATGTTGTATATTAAATAGCGTACTTGAAATTCATTAAGAAATCAACTGTTTATTTGAGAAACTAATGTAGAAGGTAGTTGTACAGAATTAAACAAACATATACACCCTTTGCACACTTTTTATAACAGTTGAAAGTGTTTGTTTCACAACATTACAAAACAGTGTTAGTAATCATTTTCAAGACATCTGATTTCTGAGTTTAGTGTTTGTAGCACATAATGAATTTTAATTTTGTTTATTGATATGTGATGATGTATAAAATGTAGATTCTACTGGATGCCCTACCTTTTCCTTTGTATATCAGCAGTCCATTTGGACCACGGAAGTCAATGGTGTCACCAATCCGAAGGCTCTCCAGGTACTGGGACATCTTCCCGCCTTCAGGGAACTTTGGGTTGACGTTTTTGTAATAAATCTCAAAAAGCAAGAAATAATAAATAAGTTACTGTGGTATACAATACCATAATCACATATCAATTTTTAACTGCATTTTATAAAGCAGTCAGATATTTAAGTATACTGGTTGATTACCCCTCCCATATATAATAGGTCTCAGGTTTTCTTTTTATAATTTACCTTGACCACCAGGTCCACAGAACCCTTGTCATCGTCGCTGGACACAGGAGTATATGGACGGACCACTAGGTTCCCATCCACCTTGGCTGACAGATATATGTGCTGGCCTGTAATGATATTCCAGGGTAATGTCACCAGAACAAGGGAGCCTCAAACAGATATACTGTTTGGGGGGTGGGGTTCCCACGATAAACTTTGTCGGCCCACATACCCGTCGCCCCTCTAAGAAAATGCCCAGTATGGCAAACAGCCAGTCCAGTCCTAATCCCACATGACACAAGAACATACACATACACAAAAACAGGGCTCGAACCGGCCACCCACTGAGCCTCTGTTATTGTGAGAATGCTTACCGATGGGCAGGCCAAGGACATGGTCAGCAGTGGGCAATGCGAAGCGAAACTTCCTGGTGTCATGGCTGATTATCTGCACACATCCCAGAATGCACCATGTTACACGAAACATCCACAAAGCACTATGTGGCTGTTTCACATTGGATACATATTTGTACAGATACTGAATACAAGTAAGCCAAAATTTAACTCCATGACTTATTTTTCATTTACATTTTATATTATTATGAGGGCTTAGAATTAGACTTTATTGACCTCCTTGGAGGGGAAATTCATTGGACAATTCTAGTGTTATGAAAGTGACATTTAGACTCAAACGAAATGCCTAAGAGAGCAGACAGGCTTAATATCAATGAGTCAATTTACATATATTTAACCCCTTGGGTTGAACATAAGCAAATCCCCAAAACTCATTTATTCATTTACATGTGAGAAATACATTGCATTTTATCAGTGTTATGTGTGACATCAAACAAACCTTTGCATGGAATTGCAAACCTGATCTCATCCTGAAGAATGTTTATATTTTATAGTAAACTGCCACAGTAAGATACTGGAAAGTGTCAAGTCTGTATGTACTCAAACACAACATCATAAATAAGTCAATGTATGTCAGATTTTTTTGTTTGTTTGTTTTCAGCCAAAACACTATTCACCAAGAAAGTGACAGCTTTTGAGTATATAAATCATCTGAAATTCTTTGTAATTAAAAGTCACACACTTACCTCCTTGTCTATGAGCCGTAAAGCATACTTGATGTTGGGGTCTTCAAGAGTTATTGCAGGTCTCTTCCCTATACCAAGCAGCCTGAGAATTACACGGATAATGCTGCTGCAACAACTCTGGATAAACTGCAACGAGACAGGAGCACTGGGATTACCTTCCTAGGTGTTATACTGCATTATTATAGTAAAATGCCAGGGTTACAATTTAATCTACCAAAATCTGGAGTTAATAAAAATACACACATTAAGACCGTCTGTTAAGTTGTGAAGGAATATGTACAGAATGAATCAAACGGAAAACGTAGATCAAAATCTAAAAGCAAGCGGACAGATGCCCAAAGAAAGTCTACTGTTAATGTACACGGTGAGTATCGTCTTCGAGGAAACTTCACTGGCCCTTAAAATGCAGAAATTTAATCGGGCACTATTGTGTAGTAAATGTAAAACGCAGTCTAAAATAATAGAAAAAGTAGCAGAATTAACCTAAAAATAACTAGGAATTAACGGTATATGGCAAAAGATTTTATTGCATTCTTGCTAATTCACACCTAACTGCCTTTACTGACCCGCCTACACTTCTTTCGTATGAGGTCAGGCAGGAAGTTAACTGACTTCGACAGTAAAGGGCTACTTATGTACAATAAGGTTGCTTAACCTGAACAGACTACATTTCTGCACATGCAATAATGCTAGCAATAATAACATTCAGCAACAACGCATATGGATAAACATAGAGCTCTGCTGCAGCAGTAAACACTATCTACAGTTTGTTATCTAAACTCCAAAACAAACACCATACTTACATTATAAATAGCGCCCAGCATTGTATAATTTTGTCTTTGACAAAACTGTAGGCTAGGATATTACTTTTTTAATTCTTTATAAAGGTCCGTCTGCAAAAGGATCTGATCACTTCTACCTATAGTTGATCACTTTCGTTTTTCACTCCGACTCTCCCCACTTTGGCATGTCACTGACGTCACCACGTATCCTCGCAGCGCAGCCAATAAGCGAGCTCGTAGCAGGTTATCATCGTAGTATGAGTTTTCTCCGCCGTTACGATTGGACAGCGTTTAGGCGTGCCGCTGGACCGTGATAGCGGCCCTGCTCGCAGCGTTTGACACGCCATTCGACTTGGAAGCTTGCAGATGCGCAATGGCTCGGGGGTAAAGTGTTTCTTGTTTGTTTTCTTGCATAAAATATTTTTATGCCATAGTCTATGATGTGCAGCTATGAGTTATTTTTGTTATGAATCGTGTACCACGTGAAGGTACATCTCGTTCTTGCAGCATATTGCAAGAAAACAATTCTGTTTACAAAATTGCAAACTTTTTATTAGTATGGTACAGAAGAACGGGCTTTACTCCTAGTACTATAATACAATTGTCAGAGTGCTGGACCGCAATAAGAGAATAAATCGAGTTAAACAAAAGAAGCTGTATTTTGCTTCTGTATCATTTTATTTTAAGTCTGCACACAACACATCGACGCGTTTCGGCGTTATGCCTTCCATAGTGTGCAGCAAGTAGAGAAGGCGGGATCAAGGCATCTGATTGGTTGGGCCCGCATCTTCTAGTTGCTGTGACCCACCTCCTCTACAATTTGATTGGTGATCTATTTGAACCAATCATTTTTCATTCTGTCCTCAACATTTTTATGTAAGTGTAAAACTCCCATGAGCTCACGTGGATCACCAGAAATTGAATTTATCTCTTGTCTGTTATAATTGGTACATGACTTATAATTTTGATTTGAGTAGCTTTAAATAAAACGCTTTTGTGACACAACATGAACCGCGTTTCATTGTGACTCTTCCTCACTCCGCCTTTTCAACCACGCCTATACCCCTAATTAATCCAGAGAATGCTCGTCCTTGTATTTTTTTGTACTACTTCTCAGCGTGTTTCGACTTGTTCACTTTTAATTGCATTGTTATTGTAACGTTTCCAGATGTATCAGTCAAGACTTTGCGCCGCTGCTCTTATTCCTTGCTGTTATTTTCCCACACCTTGATGCCAGGTATGTAAAATGGTAAAGAAGTATGACAGGCATTTTAATAGAAAGCAACCCCATAAAACCCATAAAGGTAAAAATGATGAAACAATCTTAAACATATGCATTGCAACATATTGATACAAACTCTGGACATAAAATGATATTAATTGATTTTCTATGCCATATATGACAGTGATTATAATATGTCATAATTATAGAATAAAAATGATTGTGATTTTTTTTTTAGGATTGATCTTCCTTTTGTTTTCCAGTGGAGCTCTTCTTAAATAGGCTTAATCAGTATGTTGATTGTAACCGGCTAGACTGCAGCTGTCCAACAATGGAGTGACAAATCTTAGTCTTGGTATAAGCCTCTTTTTAAACACTGTTTAAAATGCTTACTTGCTTTGCAGTAATAAACAAGTGCCTTTTATTTTTCCCAATAATTGGCCTTCTGTAAAGGGGAGCATCTGGGATAGTATAATTTTCATGGATGATTTCTCTATGCACTGTCTTGCCGTAGTCAAGCGGTGGACCAGGGACTTTCTGACATTCTCAATGAGTTGTGGAAGTTGGATAAGAACCGATTGAAGCCTGGAACGGATTATACCATTTCTCTGCAGGTATGGGGGTGAATGTCGGTGTTCCTGTTGCTATGTGGCTCCTGTGACTAAGCGTAACCGCCCTGCCATGTCATTTCTAGCAACAGTTGTCAAAACATCCAAACTGTGCTGTTGCTTATAGTCCTGTAAGTAATTGGGAGGGAGTTGACTGGAGTTTTTGTGCTGATTAGTTAGACCTGTCCATCATTTCAAAATGAGCAAAAATAGAATAGGCTGCATCTCCAGGATAAGCAGATGGAGGGATGGATGGATGGGGGGAGGGAGGGAGTGTCATGATTTTACCCCTGGTTTTCTGCAATTTCTTTGGTTCCCTGACTTCCCTACTTCAGTTAGTAGTCATTGTTCTTTATCCCCATGTAATAATACAGCTATTTTCATGCTTTCTGATATGTCTTTTGGCTGGTGTTCTCATCTTTGTCCCACCCCAGTCCCTAACAAATTCTGATACTCTATCCCCATGCGACAGATTTTCACAACATTGTTACTATTAAAAAACTAAAAAGTATTAGGCCCCTTTAAGTGTTATTTTGTCAGTATTAAAGGTTGAGTCCTTAAAATTGAAATATTTCTTTACATATTAATGTTGACGCTGACCTAAATTTTGTGACAAGATCTCTGCCTTAGTTTGTCCTGTTAATGAAATTGTGGAGCACTATAGATAGAATATGAATTGCCAGGAATAAAAGTGCAGATTATCAGAAGAGTGGCTTTGTTTTTTTTTCCCCTTTTTTGAAAAAACATAACTTTATTTTGTTTGAAGGGGAGAGCCGGCTATGTTAGGGTGGGCAATAATGAGGCCAGGGATCACGCCTCCGCCCCCTTGTTCTCCTACGTTAATGAGGCGAAACTCAAGAACATCAAGACCTTCTCTTGTAAGTGTCCCGACTGGCCGTAACCCCCGGGAGTAGGTCTGTGCACGACACATGGGGTCCTCACTCACTACAGCGGTATTCCCTCAAATCACACGATGCTGTGAAGGCAACACGGCCAGAGTTTTTTCTCTGTTACTAAATATCCCTTCAATCTTGTCAAAGCATTAGAAAGTAACAAGAGGTGGACATCGTAACTTCTTTGTCCAGAGGTCACTTGCAACACACTTTGCAGCAGTGGAATCTAGAATTTGATTGATGAAGCAGATTTGGACCAACTTTTGAGATGCAACATTGTTGTTAGGCTGCTTGTATTCCTCTGGTATGTTTGTACAGAAGAGAATGGATGTAGATGTGTGATTTCTCATAGGCCCCCGTGACATTGGCTGTTTTATTTTACACAGAAGCAGATAGTCCAGTTTCATGTTCTTTTATGATTCCCCAAAGAAGGAGGCCCAGACAGTCTAATTTTGATTAACTTTGACATATTTATCCTTTTGTGTGAGAGAAAAGAACGTTTATGACTCAACAGATGTTTCCTAAAACCCCCTCTGTTGTTTGTCTGAACACAACGCAATGAAATAGCTCAATTACTGAAACACAATATAACAGTTAGAAGTCATTTAAAGCGTTATTTATTTATTTCCCCCCCCCCCACAAAAACCTTTATTATGAATAAATAGAACACTGAACCATTGACTTAGTCAACAATATGAATTCTCCCTGCAGATCTCATGAATCTTTTGGACAACTATGAACCATCCACTGGTGTGGCGGAGAAGGTCACTGCAGAGGAGATCGCAGAAAACAATCTCTTCTTGAATGCCGTGTTGGAGACAGATGTCATGAAGGTATTGACCCCCACCCCCCACACCAGCCAGGCACTTCAGCTTTTCCTTTCTGAAATTATGCCTGGTGGTTTATCTCTTTATAGCTTCCCACCTTCAAATAAGGATATAATTTGTTGAGTTAGGTTTATTAAAAATACTTCAAATGTAACATAAGTGAATCCAGATTTCTTTGGTACACAGATCACATTGTGTGATTATTAAGCAACAGTTGGCTTTGGTCAGAGAACCTTTGCTCAGCCTTGCCTGCATATTTTAGGAGATTCAAAGTCATAATCATGTAGGCCGAAGGAGACATTTCTCCACACTCAAGTAAAACAGGATTTTAGTACCATAACATCGCTACACTGTTTTGATCATTACTTACATCTTTTGGCTCTCACAACATCGCATTCGTCTGGTGTTGTGGTACTGTTGCCTGTGTCAGTCTTGGCTCTGTACTTGGAAAGATCGATGCTAACAAAACATGACAATGAAAAACAGATGTTTAATAAAACAAAAGGCCAAATTCAGAAACCAGCAAACATATTGCTGGCTTTGGGATGTTGATATTTTTTTTTTCCCCTTTTAGAAGATTTGACTCTTTGATAGAGAAAACATAAAAACAGAACCCAATACTCAAAAGTTTTTGCATACCCCAAACAGAGGCAGTCGTACATAACATTGTAACATTACTTTAGCAAAACATTAAAATAGATGTTCTTGTGTTTTTATTTATTTTTTTTTTTTTAAACAGTCTCAGAATCAGCCAACGTCCGAGAAATCCTCGAGTTTAATTTGATTTTTTTTTTTTAGGTATTGCCTTGGTTGTGGATGTGAGGAGTTTAACGTGGATGTTGTGTTAAATGTCACCTAGCAGCATTAAGACAAGTTTGGTAGTTCTGGTTGACATAGAGATCAGTGGCCTGTACTACGAAGCGGGGTTACTGGCTTATCGGGGTAACTTGTTGGATTTAAGGTAGTCTGGGCAAAATGTAAGTGAGCGAATATGAAGTCCATTTAAACTGTGGTACCTTAAATCCGACAAGTTACCCCGATAAGCCAGTAACCCCGCTTCGTAGTACAGGCCACAGCTTTCTGGGGATGCTTGTGATTTACTGGGTGTGGTTGGTTTGACAGAGAACTCATAAGTACCTGGTCAGCAAGGGTCACTCGCAGTCAGACCTGAATCAGTTCCGGCAGCAACTATATAACATCTGGTTTCACCTGTACCACCGAGACAGACGAGGAAGGTAACCATACTAACCGTTGGTTTCATTTGGTAGGACACTAGAAAGTACCATTGCGAGATTATATTGGACTGTTATTGAACTATAAAACTATATCAACTATAAAAAAATTTACTCCTTGTTTTTGCCTGACTGCCCTACAGCGAGGACTCATGCGGGTTCGAGCACGTCTTCGTTGGTGAGACTAAGTCCGGGACCGAGGTCATGGGCTTGCACAACTGGGTCCAGTTCTACTTGCTGGAGAAGCAGCGTCTTGTGGACTACAAGGGCTACAAAGCGAGGGACAGAGACATGGTACTGAGACCCAAAATCACCTCCTTCACTGTTCACGTGTCTCACTCGGTTACCGAACTATGAGCTCACATTGTTACAAAAAGTGAAAATGGTTGTTGGATTTGATGGAGTAAAATGTATTAAACTTAGAGGCTTATTGTGGACGTTGACAATACCAGAAAAAGATTGGAGGATCCCAGAGGCATTTCACGCACTTAACAAAAGGAATTATACTTGGGACACATAGAAAGTGTAATGTTATGGCATATATGGCCTCAGCCAGTATAAGGAATGTTTTACTACAGTAATCATGTATATGGTTTGTTCTCTCCAGCCAAACAAAGACGACCACATCTTGAACATCCAGTTCAGCTGGAATGGCCTGGTGAAGCCGGTGGGGAGCGCCTTCATTGGCGTCAGCCCCGAATTCGAAGTAGCCGCCTTCACCATTCTCTTCTTGGCCTCCAACGAGAAGGCAACCAGAGCTGTGGTGAACATGGACAAGTACCAGGTGGAGCTGGTGGTGACCCGGCATGGCCGCTACATCGGGACCGCCTACCCCCACCTCCTGAGCACCCGGCGTCCGTAGAGTCAGGTGCCTCCACGCTGTACTTCATCGAATGGTGTTTAGAAAGGCGTGGACCGCTTGACTTGCTGGTGACAAAGGGATAATCTCCTACTTTCTTTTTCTTGTTTATTAGGAAATTTTTATAGCAGATCTTGTACTCACAAGCTAAGAAAATTGGGGGGAGGGGGGTTTTTGATATACCACTGTTTTTATTATATATGGAAAGCGGATTTTACTTATGATCTTTTATTTTGTCCAGAGTAGTTTTAATCAAATTGGAAAAAACATCTCTTTGTGGTAGTTTTAATGTCTCTTTTTAAATATCTATACATATACTTTGTACTAGTATTACTAGTGGTTTGTTTAATAAAACATTTTTTACAGCACATATTTTAAACAGTGGTTTATGTTTGAATATCTGACCCACACCACTGAATATTTTTCCAGAAACCATTAACCATGTCAGTTATATGGGGGGGGGGGGGGGTCACCTTTCACCACTAGCCGAAACAAGCCTTTGACCAGAGGACAGGGAAATGTTTACCAAATTCTAAACGTGCGTCAGCTTTAAACAATAATTCATGTGTAATATATGCACATACCTACAAACTCAGACTTCTGGAGCAACAGCGATCATTCTAAACATCCCACTGACACGAAAACACTTCCTTCATTATAAATCACAGAAAGTTGCTTGTTCCTTAACATTGTAGTTTCTACGTATAGAAAAGATCAGGGTCTTTATCTGGGGCTTGACTTTTTGTTCTTCTGAACGAAGAATGGCATGGGTAAAACACTCGGAGTTATAGCCCCGAGTGATCGGACCTCACGACACCCGTGTTCTATATATAGTGTATTTTGACGATGCACAAAAAATATTTCATTTTAGGAAGAAAATTTATTGCCATTTTATTTACATTATCCAGTGTTTTCACTTATTTTTAAAATCTTTATTATTCAATTATTTTAAAATGAATACTGTAGACTGTTGTGGGCTGTAATGATCTAAAGTGTCACTAAATGACCACTAGATGGCATTAATGTGGCATGAAACTGTCGTTGGATAAGATTTGACTTAAGTCTTTATATGGGCACACATACACATTTTAAACAATAATTACAATATAAATAGATTAAGATTTATGGTTATATATCTTTTTTACTACTTTTAAAATGCCATGTTTTGCTGTCTCTGAAAATCTTTAAATGACCCCTTTAGAGCTGATCAACATGATATTTAAAATAGTTTGACATCATGAGATCTATCAAATCTTTGAGATGAAATTTATTTGACATTACTGTCTCTTCTCTTCAAGGTGTCGTTGTATTATTATGTCTCATACTGCCACCTCCTGGTCAGATTTAGAATGGGCCAGAAATAACTGCAGTTACTCATACTGATGGGAGAAATGAGGCTTGGAAACACACAGTGGGTTCAGGGGCCAACAATCATGAGCCACATTTCATTGGTGAGATTGACAGTACACTGCAATCCTAGTCACCGTGGGTTAGAAAACTGCATTTCTCACATTACTGGTCACTAGTGCAGTATAATCTGGTGAAAATACTACTACTACTACTACTAATAATAATAATAATAATAATAATAATGCAAACCTGTCTATTGTGCAGAATAAAAGTCACTCAAGTCAGTTTCCTATTCAAACAAATTTCAAAATCAGAGATTGGCTCTGCTATATTTTCCATATAGATGATTAGTTTTATTGTAGCTTATCATTGACAACACTGGCAATATTTTGAATTGAATCTGTGAGTATCTTCTCAGCATAAATTCAGGTCACTTTCTTGTCATTACTGATATGATGTGATACTGAAAATAATAGTTATAATAGTTATAATCAGAATACATAACAAACAACCACAATTATTGTTGTTGTTTTGTCAATATTATTATTATTAGCTTTTACGGAAGAACTGTAAAAATTAGGAATTTATTGTGCTATATTTGCCATGACATTCTAGCAGTATGCTAAAGATCTCCTATCCAGACTTTAATGAATTGCTCTTCCAGTTGGTCCCCAACTAAATCTAAACATATCCTCAAGTTTTTCAATGTGATGCTGTGGTTTTATAACTATAGAAAAGAAGTAATGTCTCCCATGGGTAATGAGAGCAGACAAGGCTTTATTGGATATTCAATGTCCTGTGTAAAAGAATAAAAATCAGACCAGTACAATGGGAAAGAGTACACTGTCTAGATAAGCAGCCGGCTGGATTCCTGTCTGGAATGCTTTATTCATGCTGCTACTAATTAATTTAAGAATGATTGACGGTGTTTAATTCTAACAGATTAAAAAGGACATGAAGGTTATTTTAAATGCGATGTAGACTGGCCTTACAGTGGAGGTTTTCCACTAGGGGGCAGAATGAGAGGTTCGTCACTCCTCATCTAGTCACCTTATACATAGAAATGGTGCCCCCTACTGGACTGAGAGCTTAAGAACCACCTGTTATAAAATGATCACCCCAGAACTGGTCCACTGTCATGTAGAATTTGGTTAGATCTGAGCCCATCTGTATGTTAGCCACTGCTGTCACTGATGCCAGCACCCAGTTTCTGTTTGCAGTGGACCCCTTTTTCAGGATCATGCACACATGCATGGGCGCACACACACGCATGGGCGCACACACGGTACTTCAGGCCCAATCTGTAGCTTGCACCAGCCAATGCGGACGTCAAGCCCACATCACCCAGCCTTAATCTCTCACCTGCTCCCCCCCCCCCTCTTTTTTATTAATGCATTCATTATTTCTCCCGCTCTTTGTTTTCCTGTTTTGTTTACACCCCTCATCAACCCCCCAACCCCAACCATATCAACGCACATACACCACACAACTTTTTCCCACCCGGCTGCTTTTGTCGCGGGAGAGATATGGAACGGCACCAAAATCCCTGGCCCCGGCTCGCAGAGGGATTTTATGGCGTGACAAAAGAACGGGGCTCTGACTCAAGCGATTGCCTAATCCCCGCCCAGCTCTGATAATGTAATTACCGGTGCCTTAAGTCTTTTAATTTCCCCACAACCTGCTCTCGGGTGAGGAGGGGGCTGCCCGGCCCCTACAATAGGCTTAAACACTGAACACTGCCAATCCCCTCGGCTCCCTAATTACGATTCCCTGACATTCAACTAATTGGTCTGACTGTACGGTGGAACCCTAATTTCTTTATTAATTTTTACCGCAGCTGGTTTTGATGTATGTAAATGCTTTTGATGGGGTGGGGGGGTGTTGTCAAAGGAATGCCGCTTTGCGGAGGGACTGCCTTTGTGCTTCGGAGCGGTCCCCGAGGGAATAACCGGGGGGGACAAATGTTATCACATTCAGTCCCCGTACCTGTTTGTTTGATCCGGTGCCTCTGAAACCAAGCGGGAGCAGCAAGGGAAGCAGGCCGGGCCGCGGTTACAGGGTGGCTGGACGCGTCGGTGGGCAAAGGGGAAGAATGGGTCCAGGTGAAGCCTTTGTTGGCCGTTTCTGGGAGATCGTCGCTAAGACGTGGCGCTTTCCACACATCACTAAGGCCCCAGTCGTGCAGATTTATTATATTCAGGATTAAAAGTGAACAATGTCTATTGGGTTGAACAAACTGAAAATATGACAGGCTTTGTTGTTGGGGTTTTTTAAACACAAGAACTAAAAACTGCCACACAATGAGAATGTTCTCTTCTATGGTGGTGATGTAAGTTTTTTCCTTGGAGGAAAAGTCCCCGAAATGGGACTGAACTGGAGGAGCTCGCCTAAGAGATGGCTGTGATCTTGAAGAGCCTCTTAAGTAGTGCAGATTAGCTGTGTTTTGATAATTAGGAGCCCTGGAATAAGGACTTGAAGGGTTTGGGTTTGAATCCCAGGTGAGGCGACGCTAGATATACAGATATTCTCTGCTTTTGTCTGAAGGTGAAGAAAGCACTGGAATGGATGACAAAAGTACAAAATGCAACCTCTGACCCTGACGCCACCCACAAGCTATGGCCTGCTGTATTTATTCAGTAATGTGTCTAACTGACAGCGCTTATAAAGAACAGCTCCGCACCGGCATGACTGGTGTAATCTCAAAATGGCTCACAGAGCCCATCTATTTCCTGACCATTTATTCCGGTCTAATCAGGGGGGGGGGGGGCTGACGTCACAACAGGGTTTAAGCAGTCCGTCAAAGGGCAGACACATGCAGTCACACACTATAACTAACTCAGAGACTCCAAGTAGCTCGACTGCTTGTCCTGTCAATGTAGTCTTAGAAGGAAACTCAGGGTGAGAACATGCAAACACACACAGAGTAGAGGCAACATTCAAAGCTCCAGTCCGGGATGTGTGAGACAACAGCGCTACATGTCAATCCACTGTGCCACCCCTTCCTCACCCCTCCTTACTTTGTTATTACTTGTCAAAATGTCTTTTCAAAAACAACAGAAAGGCTGGTCATCTCCCTCTCTCTTCTAGGACTCTCTCCTGCAATTGCTAATGATGATCAGGTGTTCCTCTTATCCTGTTGTCTGCCCTGTCCATCATACACACTGGTCTCATTGGTGCTTTCCTTCATGAGGCAAATTCACTTTTCTCCCTAAACCGCAAACCTTTTTTCGTTTTGTTTTTCGTTTCAGTTTCTGTTGCAGTTTTGGTTTCAGTTTCAGTGCAAGCTTTGAATGATTGATCCCTGAGTGATTCATGACTCATGGGATTGCAGAAGGGGTGGTAGACATGGGAATTATTTTTTTTAATGAGCACTGACTTCAGCTTCATCCATCCATCCATCCAGACATCCATCCTCAAACCGCTTATCCTGGTCAGGGTAATAAGAAATGAATCTTTAATTTTCCCTTTTCACCCATGTATAAATATTAAAAACTAAATATTCTGATGAGAAAAAGATGGGTTGCAGACTCGAGCAAACAAGGGCACAGGTGGAGCCCCCTGCTCTGATCAAGTAGGGAGGTGTAATTGGATTATGTAATACAGCTTCTGCTTACCGTGGAGACCATCCCTCTACCCCTGTACAGACTGTGATGAACACCATGGCCCCCGTGGAAGAACAAGCATCACAGGTCCACAGAAACAGGGAGCCCCACCTAGGAGTCGATGGGCCCCTTCACATGGAGGATCAGGAGGCTATGGATGAATTAGTTTAAATTACCAAAGCAGGATACATTGTGTTATGAACAGCCAGAAACTAAACAATGCGTATACACCCTTTACCTGCCCGTCAAATCTGTCTTGCTCAGAGTGTCCAATTTTAACATTTTCTTTTTTATGACAAGATTATATATTGTATAGCCTGTAATATATCAGCAGGTCATATTGCATGCTTTAGGGATATTTCTCACAGTTAAATGTAGCAATTAACCATTAAGGCTTTGTTGGTCATTTTTTGTATGTCTGATTTTGGCTTTACATAAAACCATTAAAAATGCTTACCATAGAAGTGTCTAATTATTCAGCACAACCTCACCAATATGGCCTGCATATTAATTAACTACTTTGTCAACACCATGGACCCAAAAAAAAACACAAACACAAAAACTTAAAATCCGATTTGGAAAAAAATCTTTTTTTTTTTTTCCTTTTCTAAATCAAAACCACAAACATTCATATTGACATTCATTTCAAGGGCTAGAAAAATCATTGTGGATCCGGGCTGTTCATTCCTGGTCCTGTACCCCCTTGCTGAGCGTAGGCGCTAGCATAACTTAACACACCTGATACAGAAAATCAGGTTCTTCAGTAGTATTTCAGTATTAGAGCCAGCTATGTAAACATAAAAGCATGTGTGGGCAGGTGTCCTATTGTTTTCTTACCTGTAGAACGTGGCTGGTGTCATCTCCACCACAAATGGCTCATCACAAGATGACTTTTCCATAGTGCCCGTCCATCCGCTGGTCATTTATTCCCGGCCTTTTACCATGCCTGAACGCCACTGTCTCTCAATCCAAAATCAAACAAACGAACGAATGAACAAATGAATGAATAAATGAACAAATGAACAAACAAGTGAATGAATAAATGAACAATTAAACAAACAAATGAACAAACTAATGAATGAATGAATAAATGAACAAATGAATGAATGAATAAATGAACAATTGAACAAACAAATGAACAAACGAATGAATGAATGCATATAAATTAACTTGCCCTGGGCCCATTATAAGAAGCTTATGCCAGTGAGAACAAGGTGACAGCTTGGCCAGGAACTTCAAGGTAGACACCTTGGAACAGATACGTCAATCAGCACTCAGCAGAAGGTGAGAGGTGGCAGAGATGGGAAGTAACATTGCCTACAAGTTTGCTTCCTAATTTTTTTCGTGGACATTGTTCAGGTGTATCGCTGAAGTGGCTAAGAGAGGCCATCTGTAATTAACAGAACCTCTTGTGAAGATGAAAGCAAGTCGTCGTCCTGTAGCCCCCGGAATTACCCATGTGTGCACCCCTTTCCTCAAGCATAAGGGCCCTCCATAGAAAGGAGGGGGGGGGGGGGGCAGTCATCCTTTTGTTCACCTGTGTGGCCACTCACACTTACCCGCACTCTGCCCCCTTGTGGCACAATTCTGAAAAGTGGAACGTAACCGGCCGTTGTGATATGATTGAAACAGGAAATGTGCCTTGCATCTTTCCCAGGACCAGATACTTTAGTTGTAAATGAGGCCAGACTAATTTTACATAACTGGATACTTTGAAGTAATATACATGAACAGTCTCATATTTTGTTTGGTTATTTAAAGTCAAGGTTAGGGCTGGGTAGGGGTTAAATCATATTGTGATTAGCATTTTCCCCATAGAAATGAATGGAGAGTCCCCACAAAGATATAATTACAAACCTGTGTGTGTGTATGTTTATTATATTGCTTATGGTAAGCTAGATAAGATTTTAACAACTATGAGCTATTTCTTGCTGTTTGTCCTGTTTTGTCACATTACAAGCTGGAATTAAAATGTTTTTTTTTGGGGGGGGGGAGGGGGGTTAGCATCATTTGATTTACACAACATGCCTACCACTTTAAAGGTGCAAAATATTTTTATTGTGACACAAACAATAATTAAGATGAAAAAAACGAAATCTGCCGTGTGCATAAGTATTCAACCCCCAAATCCAATCCTTTCTGTCATTGCAGCTGCACGTCTCTTGGGGCATGTTTCTATTAGCTATTAACCTATCCCCCAAGGCAAAACTGCCCCGACCCCTTCAAGCTAGATGGGTTGTGTTGGTGTACAGCAATCTTCAAGTCATGCCACAGATTCTCAACTGGATTGAGGCCTAGGCTTTGGCTAAGTCATTCCAAGACATTTAAAGGTTTCCCTTTAAACCACTCTAGTGTTGCTTTAGCTCCTCCAAGGCACCGTAATGACAATAAAAACTTTTTTGAACTTTTGATTCTTTTGGACCTACCCAAATCTGTACTATTTAGAAGGAATCTAACAAAAAACCCTTCTAGATTTCAGGAGTAAGATAACGTCATGTGTCCTGTTTCGCTGGGATTGTTTGGTAAACAATACAAGCTTTATTCTCTTGGTATTGATATTGGCATATGCTTCAGATTAATTCAGATCCCTGCCAGTCCATAGTGACTATTCATGCATTTGTTTATTTTTGGAAATTTTTAAACAACAGAGTTAACATCAAAGTGAGAAAAAAATCAGTGTAACTTAAGCACTACCTGTAGGAGGCGCTGTTAGCAGCTGCGCTCTGTAACGTCCTAAATGCCCACCAGGGGGACACCAGCACCCTTTTGTGCAGCAGGGGGCTTCCAGGGAGGTCAGTTTTCAGGGCTGATTAGAGTTGCGTTTCATTTGTCCCAGGATACCTATAAACTGGTGCTTTTCCACCCCCAGTAAACTGGAACCCAGCCTGAGGCCACCCTGAGAGCCAGCAGGCAGCTGATCTCCATTAGCTTAGTCTCCTCTGCCCCTGACACACTAACAGAGTAAGATCCGATGGGCCTGAGCAGGACCCAAAGAGCCTGGATCACTGGACAGGGATCCTAGTGGTAATTCAGGCTGTGAAAAATTTTGAGAATTTGGGAGGGGGCACAGTTTACATAATACACACCAGGAACCCCATATAAATTATATAAATGCACCTCTACTGTCAAAGCCATCAGGCATCTTTTTTTTTTCTTTTGGGGGGGGGGGGCACACTTCTTATGCAACGCATGTATCATTGCCAAAACTTGAAAAGCACTTCCAGACCGAACATATTGAAACTGTTGTTGCCCCAAATTTATTTAGACAACACAAATTCAGAAAAAAACAACTGCCAGCGATGACTATAATTATAATTAGATGCACTGTAACTCATGACATTGTGTGAAATAAGCTGGAAAAAAATATAGAACTTCGATCTATGAGAAGTGTCACTGCACTTTTTTGCGAAAAGGGCACAGATTCCTCGCCGTCCAGGAGCCTGGACCTTACTGGGCTTTCAGCAGGGACTGAGCCATTTGTCCTCTGTCATAACCAGGGCCTACCAGCTCATTACAAGCAGACAAGCCCGTGGATCTCCTTTTAGATGAGGCGTGACCTCCTTGATCTTGTCCTCTGCTTGGAGAACGCGTTTACTTAGGAAATAGATGCAAAAAAGAAGATCCAGCCATCCGTCTTCAAGTAGCCTGAAGTGTTATGGTAATGGCGCTTGTCATATTCATGGGCTGGCTGTTTGTCACCACACACACTGGAGCCCTGCGTAGATGTGTGTGTGTGTATGTGTGTGTGTGTATATGTGTGTGGGTGTTTGTCCTCGGTGTGTGCCGAGACCCTCTCCCCCCCCTCCCTGACTGCCATTAGCCCTGTTTTGTATGTGCTTTTACGGAATCAGTGTGCTCAGCTGTTTGTGTTGAACCCTTGGACACCAAGCTAAAAGTCACCCCTAGTGTTCACAAGTGACCTCCCTTCCCCATCCTCCTCACTCTCCGCCTTCATACAACCACCCCCACCCCCCCGCCCATGTGCCTACATTTTTACAAATTCAGAGAGGACCAGAACTTTGCAGTCCTAATATCCCTGCCCCCACCGGAGAAGGCGGTCCATACATGTGCAAATCCCCCCAGCTGCTTGTGGCCCCTGCCACTGTTGCTGCACTGGTTTTGTAACCTGATTGTGAAATAATCAGCTGGCAAATGTCATGGTCTTGGGGGTATTGAAGCCATTAGTCCACAACGACACAATGTCCCAGCATTGTTGCCTATGTAGCCATTTGCTGTGTTTGACAAACCCCAGAACATCGTTATCTGAGCATTCTTATTATGCTACATATTGTCAACGTCACATTTGAATCCTGCATGACAAATGAGATGCCTTGTTTCATGCATTTAAAAAAATACAATTAAAAACCACTATTTTCAAATTTGCTTTTCACCGATGTGCAGCAGGTTTAATGTAAGTGATGACTGTGCCTAAACCTGCAACATATCTTTTAATTATATTGCTTGAATACGGTCAGTAATCAATTGTACCCCACTCTGAAATGTGACTCAAAATAAGCTGAGTTCTCATTTACTAATACCAATTTAGTAATTACATCATCAATATATAAATCTTCCGTACCACTGGCCAACAAAGATTTTGTCATAGAAAAGCTTTTGTATGTAAGACTTTGCAGATGGGATGTGGAAAACTGGAAGTCTGCTTTGACAGAGTTTTCAGACTCTAACATGTTTGGACATATTGTGACAGGATCCTGCTCTCTTTCTGATACAGAAAAACGATATAAAGGCAAGTGAAGCTCCAGTTTGTTTGCTGACTTATGCTGGACCCTTAAGAGGGACATTCCTGAGGTACAGCAGAAAATCATACCTTTTAAATGAGACACTTCCATCATGCACATATAAATATACATGTATCATAAAGTTTTATTGTTTGTCACTCAGAATACGTGCATGATAGGAAAGTTTGATTTGATATTAGAATTTGATTCATGTGACAAAAAGAAACAAAAGATTGTGGACCATTGATATCTGTTATATTTCGAGGTCAGTGTGGGTATGATTCGTTATATGGATTGTGAGAGGATGCTGTACTGACGAATGAAAAAAAAAACACATGTGAAGACACAAAACAGCAAAACATGGTACTTCTTCCGTGATCTCATCACCAGTACTCTCCACTGTAAAAAAAAAATACCCAACAGATTATATAAGCGCTTACAAAGCTTACAGCAATTTCTTCTGCTTTCTTCCATTTATCTGCTCAGTAAACAAACTTACCATGCATCGCGTTATGTCTGATTATCGAACTGCTTAAAACACATTGTAACTTATTGACCTGTAGGTACAGATGCTCGATTGATGATGTTAACATAGCCTGTTTGCTGTATTATAAGATCCCTCACATAAATCACTGACTTGAAGATTGGGAGATCATATTTAATCTTACATTTTAGTACTCATACAGAATGATGGATGCAATTCTGACATGGGGTATAATTGAATTTTGGCAGTGATTTAGACATATTGAATCCATGGGTCTGATTCCATGGTTGGTGATATATAGCATTACCGATGTATGTAGTAGTGTAATCCGTATCGGCACTAAAGTATTGTATTGTGGAACAGTTTTCAAAAATGGAGCAGCACGGTACCTTTTCAGTACCAGTGTCCTATGCAACACTAATCTGCACAAACTCTTGAGATATTTGGTAAAAATGTGGGACTACTTTTTTATTGGTGCAGCACCAATCAATCGCTGCGTTGCACTTGTAATGAATCTGTGTGTCCAAATAAGCCACAAAATAAGGACATTAATCATTAATTGCTTTCTGCAGTGCGACAGCACTTCGCGTCCTACGTTTTCTTCAACACAAAAAAGTTGCAGGGCGATGGTGAGAGCGTGCTTGAGCTGGGATTGTGCAATGTGAGCACATACCAGCAGGGGAGTGTGTGGTGGGGTGGTAATTGTACTCGGGCACAGTACAAGGCAACTGGGCCAAGTGTGAGTATCTAAATGAGTCGCATTCGGCAGTTCGATCCTCTCTGTCTAGTTTCCTCTATCCACCACCCTTCGGAGACTCATTATGGGAATGGTGTCCACATGTCCACTAAAATGTTACCTAGCAGCAGGAAAAGTCCACCTGTTCTGAATAATTGTCTCTTCACTGCAGGAGGATCTGTTTTCTGTGAATTAGGGATAATGAGTAAGATGTCGGAGGCTAATCGAGCTCTTGCGCCATCGCCCTTGTTTTTGGATGTCTAATTAGCCATTTCTGAGGACACTTCATACACTCTCAACTGTACCTGTTACATAGTCACTTTTGGGGTCAGTGCTTGTATCCCTGGCTGGGCTTGTACTCTCCACAGCTAACTGGAGGAGGGCTTCACAGTGGATTTATATAACGGCAGATAAATGAAGAAGCAGTGATGTGGGCCTTGCCACTGACTTTGTAGGGGCTGCTTCACGCTTCATCCACGTAGTGTTATTTTTCTGCTTTTTATTGACTATGCAGTGAGTGACAATAATAATAATTAGCAATGATTTCTCATACATTTTTTTCTTTACATTTTCTAAATTATTTTTATTAGTTTTACAGGACAGAAATTCAAGCTTTATTACCATTATTCCGAGTACAGTACATGGTCCAAGAAAGGTTGGCACACCCCAGAGGTTTTCTGCATGCCAGTCCTTTCCTCTTCTGCTGGCGTGTGTCTACAGTACTGACAGGACTTGGACCGCTGAAAGTGAGGAACCCTGCTGAGAGGGCTAAGGAGGACTTGCTCACAGTAGTTATGACTAATGACATAGATGGGTTAAAGCAGAAATCATTGAGCAAACCGAAATTCAAGGGAATCATATAACAAATCCTAACCAGAGAACTGAGAGAAGAGACACAGAGCCGGAAGGTCAGAGAGTCAGAGAGCCGAACTGAGATGCAGCCAACACAGAATCAGCAGGTAGAACCAGACCGAACCAAGACATTAGCCAGAAGGAACCTGAACAGTACAGGTGTGCATGAGGAACCTGCAACTGTGGCCGATAAACTACCGATCAGGATTCTACACCAGATATGACAATGATATTGTAAAATGTGTCTCTGTTTCAGCTAATAGGAGTCATACGAGCAGAGTCTGTATGAGTACCGTTCATACGAGCAGAGTCTGTATGAGTACCGTTCATACGAGCAGAGTCTGTATGAGTACCGTTCATACGAATAGAGCCTCTGTGAGTACAGCCTATATGAATAGAGCCTTTGTGAGTATAGGGAACAGAGTCTATATGAATTCAGTTCATATGAAGAAGGAGAACGTGAGTACAACCTATACAGAAAGACTGTATCCATGTACAGGTCATATAAACAGAATCTGTATGCGTACAGGTCGCAGACAGACTGATTGATTGATTGATTGATTGATTGACTTTATTAATCTCAAAGGGGAAATTAAGGAAAATAATCATTTTCCAGATGCTGGTAATGAAATGCATAATTCATATCGTCTCCAAATTTTCTTACTTTCATTTACTTTATATGTAATGAATTAGTTGCATCATATTTATTCTCAGTGTTAGAGTATATTTCATAAATACACCTATATGTAACTCCTATTTTCTCAGATAAACACCCTCTTAGCATCTCTGTCTCTTCTGTACAACACCAGGGGGATTTACTAAGGTCTCAGAACTTCTGGAGTTTTTCCCAAGCTCTCACACTGAAATCATGGTTGTTAAAACATCAGAACTAAACAAATCATTTCAGGCTCATTCAGATTCAGGCTTCTGTCAGATCTGAACAATAGCCAACCATCTTAAGAGAGTGATATTTAATAAACATAACTAAAACAAATTCATTGACTACGTGTGTTTCAAAGTAAATTGCTGAAACTGTTTTTTGAAAAATGAAATGCTTTATTTGCCATTTGTACTAGTTCAGTTGAGTTATAGTGCATTGCTGAATCCATAAAACAAAAACACAGAATCCAAGAAACAGGAAAATATCGTATTCAACTCAGAAAGACGCCCACACAAGAACAGCTGTGATTCTAATCTGTGAAAAACCCACACAATCTACACAACTGGTATGCAGGCCGTATGGACCTTAAACACTTCATTTATAGTTAGCAGGTGGTTCAAAATAATGGGTTAATCTCTGGCCACGGCGGCGTTTCTAATCCATTTCACTGCATGGGTGAATATAGACTGTATATGTCATCCTGCGGGGTAATTGCTGAAAATGGTTTTCGCTCCGTGAGGTTTTTTTCACGCAGCCTGACACTGGCCTCACACCCCCAGAGGGTATGGCTAACTGGCCCAGCCTGAGGATGGACGTCTGCCCGTCACGGGGCTCTGCCCCCCAGCCAACGCACTGCAAGGCTACCCCTTACTCGCCCTGACAAATGGAGCGGCTATCCTTAACTGCAGCAGGTAGCATGTGGGGGGAGACACAGACTACCCAGTAGGGTGTTGGATCTCGTTCCATGAAAGTCTGTGCTGAGCTGCTTTGGGCGAAGGTGTCACTTACTCTTCATAATAATAATAATAATAGTGTCAGTCTGTCCTTGGTCAGAGACCCAGTCTTAAGTACAGATGATATAAGCATGTAGCTGATTGGTTAATATTGTGCCTAGAAATGGGGGGATGCTTAATTAGGATAATCATGGTGAATTGACACCAACACAGCCATTACAGGATTGTTTAATTCATGTTACACGAGTGGCCTTGATCTTTGGCCTCTAGGGGGGGATGATGAGCAGTCATCGTCCTGGCGACACGCCGGCATACACAGTTTCTGTACTTATCTCAGTATCAGATCAGGTCACCATCAGAAGAAAATTGGGAAGAAATGCACTTATTGGAGCAACTCAATATTTACACCAGCTCTGGAAAGCAGAATCCGCTTATGAATACTAAGCTTGTTGCTACCATAGAGGGAAAGTATGTGAAGTTTTATTTAATTCAACCACACATTCACCTCAGGAGAGTCAAGTGACATACATGCCATTGTTTAATTTAACCAGATGCCGAAGTCCATCCCATCTGAGATTAATACATGGTAATTATTAATTAATAAATGACACTTTATCACATTGTGATTGATGTGGCTCTTCTTGGATTTTGTGTCCCTCTTTGCATTGAACCAGCCCCAAGCTTGCCTAGTCCCTGTAAATTGTAAAAATGTAAACCTCCCCATCCCAAAAAAATGCTATCTCCCCTCCCCATTCCACACACTTGTTTGCCCTGCTTACCAGAGTGAGTCTCAGAAAAAAATTAAATATTCATGTATGATCTTTAACTGTACATTCAAATGTTGAACAAAAACATTTTTTTAAACATTTTTCTTACTCACCCACTTTTTTATTTTTGCTAAATACCACCACTCCCTCAACATATGTTTCACTATTTGATTTTTTAACTATTATATTAAAGAATATACATCACAAAATAATACCCTTTATTATACTAAAACCAGTGCTCACAAAATTACATGGGAGCAGCTGGAAGATAATGCCCCCCTCATTCTGTCACACCCCTGCAGTTAAATAAACATTTGTTCTTAAAAACAGGTGCAGCTGTGATTTTGGCCATTCAGAACAACTACAAGATTAAAATAAAAAAAACATAATTGATACTAAACTACTGTTATGGCAAGCTGTGAATGACTAATGAATTTCAGGGTCAATTACAGGCATAAATTCATGACACAGTTCATGGCGCATTATTAAATCAAAACTCATCGGTTAGGCCTTATTAAAATGCATTTTTTCACGTGAACAGTAATCCTTCACAGTCTTGTTGTGAACGACTGAGCCACAGGTTGCATGCAAATTTAGCTATTCAAATTCACATTGTTCATGTGACTATGGGATGAATCCATGTACAACCGAGCACAAAAACACACACATTAAACACTAATTAAATTAAAATATTGAGCCCCCAAGCATTCTGTAGCCATACACGTGGAAGTTCAGAATGGTTGAATGAATTTCAAAATGTAAAAATGCAATCTGTGACACTTCAGTTAAATATATGTATGAAGCCTTTTACAAAATGACGAGGCACAGAAAATGTGACACGATATAATGTAACAGACAAATAAAGCACTCAAATGAGTGTTTTATTCAGCATTCATTAAATATTCCAACTAAAATGAAAAGACTTGTTAAATAAAATGAAGCATAAAAATGAACATATTTCCCTGGCTCAGAAAACAAGTGAGCAAATTTAATCAAGCCTCTCAAACTTTTCCACATATATTTAAACACAAAACAGATATTCTATTTTAAAATTGCTGTCAACCAAAGCAATAGCCATAATAGGCTTTTTTTTTGACCAGCACAAACCCGAACACATACTAGAGCCTTTAGAGAATTGTGCCGTGTGCGTTTAGTCAAGTCTCAGTGTCCACTGTTCCAGAAACTCCCCTCTCCAGCATTTAAGGACTGTTTTTCAATTAATCAGCTCTTTGTGCCGTGCCAGACTATGCAAATTTATTACACCGAAGCAGTATTCCCCAGATCCTGGGAAAAGTGTTTACAACCCTTATTATCTTCCTACTGCCCCCTCCCCCAGTGGAAAAAAAATCCTGATGATGTTTTAATCAAAAAGCTCACTAGAGTCACACATATAAATGTGCAGCTGACCCTGCAAGGCCAGCAAAGGAATGGGCGTTAGTCACCACACACACACGATTTCTTTTTCTTGTTACTTATTTATTTTTTCCTGGAAATTATAATGCTAAGCCCGTCTAATTCCTACCTTCCTGCAACAGTAACATAAGTTGGCTGTAAAGTAAGGATCGCTAATTTTACATGTGTGTCCTAGTTACTGTTAATAAGGTGTATGCTCCTAAGCCCTGTCATCCACACCCCCCCCCCCCCAACCACGACCAACCAACAGGAAAACAAAACTACAGACTTCAGACACACACATTACAGTGTCATTACAGTGTCATTACAGTGTCATTCTTGAGACCATACCTTTGGTGGTGCTGCACAAGGGTCAGGCCGAACTGTCTGGTCTGTAAGAGTCGCTGCCTCTTTACTATAAACCATATCCTCTCTTTAACATGCAGATGACATTGATGGTTGGCTGTCGAGCTTAACAAGGCGCCCTGCAAAAAGTGGAGGGCGTAACCCTAAGCTTTGCACGGGAGACTGTCTGGAAAAATAGTGGAAGTGCAACGGAACTGAATTGGAACATTCTGAGATCAGGGACAATGCATGTGACAACATGGAATGTCTCAGCAAATCAGTCATGTGCTATTAAAAATACATTTAAAACATTCTTATTGTTATTTCTGTTTGGAGAAACAGAAAAAACCTTTCCAGAAGCTTCTCTCAGTAAGTTAAAACTGTCTCTACTGGTTTGAAAACTTCTGGCACAAATTTTAAAGCAATTAGAAATTCATAAGCTCTTCGGTGTTTATATGGCTGTGATTTTTCGCATTACTAATTTTGAAATAAAAATGGGGAGGATAAGAGCAAATAAGTGGTGTTTGTGCCTGTCAGGTTAGGTTAATTCTACAGGTTTTTGTGCGACTCTTATTAAATTCCCCCAGCGTTGACTGCTCTCATAAGACCAATCAACAGAGCAGAATAAGTTAATTATTTACTGGTGCCCCCCTCCCTCCCCAGTCTGGGGGAGCTCACAGCTGTGTTAGATGTGAAAGGTCATGGGGGGTGAGGGGGGCCGTGAGGGAAGGGGGGGGGAGGCGGGGGGCATTGTCTGTGCCGCCAGAGCAAAGCTGAACGGGGCGTGATGGAGGGTTCGGGGTCCCTACTGTTATTCAGCCTTTCCCCCCCGATTTCATGCCTCTTTTATCATTCACTTTCACACAAAACAAACAACACAGAGGATGTCTGCCATGGAAACTCATCTCCCCTTCCTCTCTCTCTCCTCCTCTCTCCCTCTCTCACTCACCCTCTCAAAAATATCTGCAGATTTCTGCGAGTCTAGCAGAGTTTGAGAGCAGAGTTTGGGAATAAGAAAGTTCATTTTCTTAAATTGATAAAGTAGATAAAAATAGATCTTTATTTGGGGCAGTGCCTCTGTGCCCAATGTGTGATTCACCTCATACACCTTGAGAGTCTACCTTTATCTCTCTATCTCTATCCCTTTGCTCGTTCTTAAAACTGACTATAAACTACAATGTCTTTTCGCTAAGTGATCCAGTGAATGCATTCCCCTCTCACATCTGTCCAGTGCTGTCTCCTCTGCTCCCTCTCTCACTTTTAATCTTTCTCTGTGGTTTACAGTGAAAGGTTCCTCAGATCCAAAAGTTGCCGTTTTTTCAACTTCGGAGATCTAAGGGAATCTGGCATTGTGGCATCAGCTGGGAGCTGATGATCCTCATTAACTTTAATTGTGGCACCTTTGTAGCGGCTGTCCTATTGTTGGTTGTGTTTTCCATGCATATAAAATGGGATCATATGGATTATCCCACCAGGACTGATCCCACAGATCGCTTCAGCCTCAGCGCAAAGTGGGAGCATCGTTTTCGAGCAGAGGGGACAGAGAAGTATATGCCTTTGTTTTATCAAGATTTCTGGAATGTTCTTCAAAGTGTCAAGAAAACAAGAAAACTCTCCAAACCGTTAAAAACGGCTGGTAACTGGGAATATAATTCTTCCTCTTTCCCATGTTAGGGTCTCCCAAGCTCATGTGTTCTTAGTGGCAAACAGGGAGCTATGGAGGCATAATCCCACTTGCCATCCCTTTAAACAAATCCATCCGCTTCCTGCTCTGCTGTTTTCACTTGCAAATTTCCCTAATGTGTTTGCTCAGGCCCAAGCGGAGTCGATTGCTCTCTCCTCAAATGTTTCCCCTGGTGCTTGTAGCACCCAGCTCCCAGAGCTCGCACTTGGACTCACGTGAGTCAGACCTGCAATCCCCACACCATTTCTGCAGCATCGTTTTGAGCACTTGACGTGGAGGATGAAATGGAATACATGAAGTTCCCCTGACCCTAGGAGGTGTTACTGCACTCTAGCGGCGCTGAGCCACGTCAAACAGGCTGTTTTCTTTCGGTTTCGGAAATGGTTTGGCTGGAGAATCTCCCCCATTAACTGTGGATTTGGAATGATGTCATTTAAGAGGCTTTCCCTCTGAAGCATTAATCCCTGACATCATCACAGACACCCATCAGACACTCATCTGCATACCTGGCAGTGCCTCCTTCTGTATAATTACATATAACTGGAGACTTATTGTGGACTTATATGGTGTTATTTTCTGCTGGGAAATCCTTAAATTTCCTGAAAACCCAAAGAATATTTATCTAAGTGCTAAGTTTGTTAGCTACTCTCTGCTGTCATCTGAGGTAGCATGATAATCCTGATCTGGAAACCTCAGCAGAAGATGCAGTACTTCGCAAAATTCTTAGGCAGCAAAAAAAATGAATAAAAAAAATGTTTATGTTATCTTCATGCTGGTATAAAACTATTCAAAATGTGTGAGCTTAGCCATTTCAAAACTTCTAAAATCACCCCAGTATTTGGCACAACCATCTGATACATCCATGTACTTTTTGACTTGACCACTAGCTCATCGACTCTTTAGCTGGAGTGACTGGGGTGCCCCTGATGAGAGGTTTGGGAACTGAAGCGGTGTTCATATTGCCATCCAATTAGATATCAGTAACTTTGTTGAGAACAGAAGAAATTCTTATGAGTTTTTATCATATTACTAATAATTTGCTAATTTTCTTGTAAAATTTCTAAATTGTTTTATTTTGTTCTGAGCAACTTTGCACTTACTTCCCACATAAATTGCATTTAAACATGTCTTTTGACTGCCTAAAACTTTTGCAGAGTATGTAGTATTCTTTTGTGCGTTGATATAAAAATATATATATATTTTTTTTTATTGCTCTGAATGTCTCATAAGGTGGAGGTTTGGTGTGTACATCCTTCACTGGGCTCCCTGTGAGAATGCAATGACAGCATCTATGTTGTCAGCTGTGCCGGGCAGAATGGCACCAGCTTTTGAAGAGAGTTTGGCGGTATATTGCCTGCCATACACTCCACGGCAAGTTGTCTCCCCTCCGACACACACTGTCCGGCCAATGGCGCATTGCCGGAGTGGTTCCTACGGTAACCGCCACCATCTAACAGGCTGAACATGAGTCCTGCCCCAGTGTGGGGAGTAGGCACGAGAGGGACAGCTGTGAATGGCGGGGGTCAAAGGACAACAGGCACTTCCTGCTCATGACCTGGCTTTGGCAGACAGCGTGGATCGAGCAGCACACGGCCACCAGGAAGTAGCCAAAGTTTGAGTCACTGCAAGAAGATTGCTGCGATACATCTGAAATTATTCTAATAATAGCTATGGACCACTCCTGTTTTATGCTTGTTTTCTGTTCCAGCAGTGACTTAATTTGATCAGGTGAGTTCTGGGTCCCAATAAAAGTCCATAGCCCCAGCATACCTCATTTCACGCAAACATTAAAATCTGAACCACTTCAGAATACTGCTGACCTGCACATTACAAAAACAGGTATTCTGTGTTAAGGAATTTATAGATAGAGCCAAGGGCAATCCTAGGATTTGACTTAAAGGGGCTCAAACCCCTGAAGGAATATGGGATGCCCCCCCCGACTGCCCCAGGACTCTCACAATTAAATTTGCCAAGTGAGAGGGTCGCCCACAATAAAAATTGCCTTTAAGAAATTCAAAGAATTGTCTTAATATTGTGCACTCTTCTTCAATCTACATGACAACGTGAGCATTTTACTGCTGTCTGGTGTCTGTCTGCTATGAGAGCCGACGTGTGAATAGTAACCGCTCTGTCCTCGAGGAGGATGTGATTCTGAATAGCTGCTCCATTATATATTTATATCGCTCACTTTTCTCCCATCACAGATCACAATGTCCAGTCAGCTACTGAGCAAATACCGATCTACGCTGAAGGCTTGATTATTAAAGGGCGTGCTGGGGTATGTTGGGGAAGCTCTCTGCTCCACCGGCTCTCTGAAAAGAGCCAGCAGAAACAGGAAATGCAGTTTTTGACCGGTAAGCATTTCCATTCGAGGGCTTCAGGGGGCCCATCTCACTTTGCATCGCTTGTCACAAAGAGCAAAGACATTTGCAGTTGTCATCCACTTGGATTTCTCACACGCCAGAGTCAGCACTTATTGTAGCATTTTTCTTAGAGTTTTTGTTCTGAAGCTATATTGATCACTTAATAATATTTATTTGCTACATTTACAGAGTGTTCTGTCAAAGGAACTAGTAAATTGCAATACTTTACAAATGAATCATTAATTATTCCTGGAACATTGTATTATAACATCTAATTTCTGTCACCAGGAACAGCAGTAAATTACACACACATTCCACATACATATCAATAACTCAATGCTGACTGAACTGTGCTGCATAATGAGTAGAATACATATTAATATAGTTTTAATGTGACTTTTGTTGACCTCCCTATAAGAAATGTCATGATAAACAACTAACTAGCAAAATTTTAAACAATTTGATTGGCAAACAGGAAAGAATTCCACCGAAAATGCTAATTAATGTACACAGTGACAAGAGAACCACTGTAATCCACACACACACACACACACACACACACACACACACACACACAGTCTCTGTAAGTCTCTGAAAACATTGGTGGGAATATCTGAGAAAGAAATAATGTGAATACACTGCCAAAAATGGTCTCTGTTAAGCACAATACCAAAGTACTCATTTGAGTAATCTTTGATATAGTGAAGTTAATTCCATTAATACCTTGTTTAATATTATTTTTATCTATCTATCTATCTATCTATCTATCTATCTATCTATCTATCTATCTATCTATCTATCTATCTATCTATTATAGTCTTTCAGAAATTGATCTAAAATTGGACATTTTTATGCATTTAATTGCAATTCTAGTTCTAATTTTGTTACAGATATATCTAAATATTTGAAGTCTTATTATGTACTATATATATGATTATTTATTATTATAAAACTGCAAACATGACTATACAGTTATCAGATGTACAGTTCTGTTAATATCCCGTAAATAAGGAGTTTCTATCTGACATGCAGCTTCTTTCCAGTTTCCTGATGAGAGTCATTCCTCCCACACACTGGAAACAAGGATTTCTACCTGGATCATGACTCAGGCATTTACCGTCCTCCTTCTGTGTGTCATTGGTCTAGTTATAAGCATCTAATTGTTTCATTGGAGGAGATGATGTTGAAATTTGAATGGTCTCCCTGGATCCACACCATGTGATCCTAGGTGCTTGGATGCCCGCCTGTAACTGTAAGCGTACCCTTGCTGTGTCTTGGACTCGCTGTCGCCTCTGGCACTTAGCTGTGAGTAATTGATGGGCATGAAGGGATGAGAGGCTGGATCCAGGAAGAAAACAGGGACTTGGCAAAGAGTGGTGTTCAACAGCCACTGTTCAAAACACAAGCCTTCGAGGGAACAGACGGGAACTGAATCACCTGAAGGGTAGCCAACGGTGGAAAAAGTACTGTACAGTACTGTGTTCTTTAGCTGTAGTGAACAGGCAGAATCCTAACAAGTTTTTCCTTAGCAAACTCCTCTTTTCACTGTTTGTCAACAAAGAGAACTTTCTTCCCAAATTTGATCCTTGACCCCATTCTCTTTCCTGTTGCATTCAGTTCTTCCTGTAAATGCCTCTAAAACATCCCACAGAATAGTGCTGTTCCATTAACACTTTAATTATTAGTATATTTACTGTTAAGAATCAAAAACGCCTTAAGATTCTCCAAAACTTTCTGCTGTTTACTTGGGATGAAGATGCAGATAATGACATCAGTGTTGCAACCTAACTTTCCAATGCTTGTTACCAATGGGGGGCACTACTTAATAATGTAAATACAAAGGTCTTTATCGGGGGATGAATGAATCTAAATTAAATATCGGGGGGTACATGTTTCACCCAAGTTCTACGCCCCTGCTTGTTACTTCCCATTTACTTACGGTCATGTTACTTTTATTTCTCTTTATTGTGACACCAGAGCACAATTTTTTTTTCCAATTTTACAGATGACTTCTTCATAAAGACATTGTAAATATAAGAGAGAAAAAAATCTAGTATCTATATCTGGCCCTGTATTTGTCCCAGTTACATATTATAAAACATTGATATATATATATATATATATATATATATATATATATATATATATCAATAAAAAGAATATTATTGATGTATTTTTGACATTTAAGCAATTTTGTAAATGTTTATCTGCACCCAATTGCGCATGAACAGTGTGACAAATTAAGAAGTTTTAAAACCATAATCTACTTCATCAAACAGTGTGTCTTAGCAGTAATGTGATTACGAAAGTGTGAGTTTCTCTATTGGGCCTGATGATTGGTGGTCAGGGGAGGAGCTAACCGTCCAATGGCGGCTGGCCCAGAGGCGCACGGAGGCCCTGGAGCTGATCCTCAGATCCCTCAATGCCAAAAAACGCACGTCGGGAGATATTTTGCGTGAGAGCTGGATCGCTGTCCACATGCAGCTCTGAGTGCATGCGCATCCCCTGCGACGGGCTTCTCCTGGTGCTCATCCCACTCCTCTGACCCCCTCTCCGCCCGAGCCAAGGAGGCGCTCTCGAACCCGCACGCATTCCCGAGGACGATGGCCGAGTAGCATTCCCGTTTGCGCCGTTCCTCCCGCGGGAGGCGGGTCAGAGCTGCCGCTGCTGCCGCCTTCCACACTTGGAGTGATTCAGCCATAATCCCCCTTTCTCCCTCTCCCCTGCTGCTCCATTCATATGCTAATCACAGCTTTCCCTTCACCAGGGAGCTGGGCCGCCTCTCCGCTGGCTGCCTTTGCACTTCTGCTTCCCCTTTTGTGGCTGGCGCTCCTCTGCGCGTCTCTGCGAAATAAGGCTGCTTGAACGTGAGGAGACACCTTTGGCCTACTCGGGGCTCGGGAAGGGAACGGCCGGCAAGCAAGGCATGTTTGGGGGCTGACCGAGGCCTGGCTTTGATTACATCTGTCTTGAGTCCCCAGACCAGACGATACTCCTTCTTTGCGCACTGGGGAGGGGTTGCCATCAGGAATGGCAGGGCTTCCCCTGCCTCCCCCAGAAGGCGTCCGCCGTTCTCGGATCTGGCAGCAGAGCGTTTGTGAGAGCAGCCCGAAAAAGTGGAGCCCATAACTGTCTCAGAGGTTTCGGGGGTGTGGGCAAATGGGGCCAGTGCTCTGGGACTTTAAATAACATGCTGGGGGGGGGGGGATGTTGGGAGAAAGTGTGGGGGTTGGGGGGCAAGTGGGGGTTGGGGGGTTGTATAAAAACGTATTAAATGCTATAATGGAAGACGGGGAGGCCACAGTGCCTGGATTGCGTAGATCTAAGCCTCTTTTTTTCTGGGGAGGGAGCTTTTCTTATTCAAAACAGGCCCACAATGGGCTTCCAGTCAGCGCTGCCACATCCCCATCTGACTCGTAGTCATTCATTAGCCTGCCCAGCCTATCAATGACATGTCCCTCATCAGGGCTCCTATAAAATCAGCCCCTTTCCCATGAAACATCAGCAAACATTTTGACGGGTCTTGCTAACCCCCCCCCCCCCCTCACCACCACACCCCCCCCACCACCAGCCACCCCATCCCAACCCACCCCCTTTTTTGGACTTCTGGAGTCTCCCCCCTCGGCGAGACCTCAGATCCCGCACATCCCCAACAAACAGGCAGCGGTCGCGGAGCTGCAGCAGCGACAGAAGGGGGGACGCGCGCAGAAGGGGGAATACGGAGCCGCTTTTCTCCAGGGACCTGCGTGCCGTTGATGGGAAGAGAATGCATTGTGGGTTGCTGGAGGAGCCGGACATGGATTCCACAGGTTGGTCCAACGTTGCTGTGACCGTGCAGGATGCTTGGGGTGCCGGGCTGATAGAGAGAGCCACAGTGGGCCCACAGAAGCCTTCACTGTTCTGCCTCTCACTACGTTTTCTTTCCTCCCCTTCTAATCTATGTCATGTTGGTTTCTAACCATGATTGGAGAGGTTCTGGGAAGCGTATTGCAGTGTGTTGGCAGTCCAGTTCTGTTGAATTCTGTTTCCTGAAGACGTATGAAGTTATGAAGTGAACCTTGATGTTCTGTGAAATGTTGCTCCCCTCTCCGATGTTGTAGATAACGATTCATTTTCTGCTTGGAGTGAAAACTGACCTCTGCTTGAGATATTATTATTGTCTTAAAAGTTTTTATGTTTCTGAGAAAGCTTAGTGGGATTTAAAGTTTTTTTGGTCAAATGCATTTTTAGTTAGAAATTTTTAACTGTAAAGGCAAAAGGAAATCCATTGGTGCTTTTATTTATTGTGCACCTGCCGGTAAACAACTTAGCTACGCACCAGCTACTGTTGCCCGGACAGTGATGGCACTTTGCCGGAAAGTTTTAACAATGGAATAAGTCGTCTTCTTTTTTAAAAATGAGCCTTAACTGCTTCGGAGCAAAACTATATATACTTGCATGTATGCTACTTGGTAGTAAGTTTTTTTTCCTTCCTGAAGTAGAAACACGCAATGCAAAACTCTTTCTCGTTGTCTTTAGAGTACATTTGTGGCGTTTAATTTTTTTTTTTATAAATATAGCAATGGGGAAAACACGGGGAATTGATTACTTTTAAACTGATTGTCAACAGGCAGTTTTACTAAACAGTTAGTTGCGCAAGACATTTACTCATCCCTGTGTCGGCAAGGTGCCAAAAATAGTTTTTACTTGTCTAATTTATATTTGGTAATTATTTTAAATTAACTCAAGTAAGTTTTAATATGGAACCTTAATTCAATTCCACCATTAAATTGAACTTAATCCAATTATTTTGAGCTCTGCTTTAACTCCATGCTTGCCGTCTTTCAGTTAGGCTACGGAAACCCGACGGTTCACAGCCCCAACAGAAATCCATTTTAGCCTTATTTCTGCAGAGCATTTACCTGTCAGTAGTATTAAGAAACAACCTGCAGCAAAATACGTTCATGAAGATTTGTGAATATTGTTTATGTACAAAAATAACTATTACAATGTGATTTATTTATTAATGAATGCAACAAGTACGCATATATGTAAATCAAATATGCACTATATATAGCTTACATTATCCATATAAAGGCAAAGTATTTTTGCAAGAATAAAAATAATAGGAGAAATGTTGTTAATGGTGATGCAACTCAATTTTTTAAGTATGCGTTATTTATCAAAAACAAAATCGCAACAGAATGATCAACGCCAGTGAAACTAGCAATAGCATCAAAAGTAAAAGTAACGGAACTTTGCGTTCAATTATTGATTAAATGAGGTTAAGAGGGTTGTCAGTTAATATATGAACATATGAGAATATATAAGTGAGATGGTTAGAAAATTAATATAATCACCATTACGCGTGCTTATTTTGCTTCTTATATTTTACACCATATTTTACACTCCGTCCTAATGGCCATTCATATAAGGACAGGTGCCTATTCATCTTTTCTCATAATAATACTTTGGAGACGATCAAATAGTGGACTACTGAATTAATAAATATAACCAGAAATTCGCATAAAAAAGTCGACGAAATTTTATTTAGAGTCTCTAGCATGAGCATATTTAACGTGAAAGAATTTCAAATGTTAGAATTCGCAGATCTTAACTTTATTCAGTTTTGAGGGACAGTGTAGCGTTTAAAGTACTTTTTCAAAGTAAAGTCATCTTACAAAAAGATGAGCTTTTCTTTGCAAAACCCACACAATATACCAGTATACGTGAATTATGTTTATATACTGAAGTAAACTTTACTAAAAGTTTTGTTCACAACTCCCCCTTCTGATGTAACGGGACCTGTTGCCGTGCCAACAGCCATTCGTGACGACAGCTGCCATGGCGATTGTTGTCATGGTCAGTAGGAGCAACACGATCTAGAAGGACAAGCAAAATATTATATGTTAGTGTTTCTGCTCCTCGAAAGGACACCAGTGGGGGCAATTCTTACTCGAAATTAGAAAGTAACAAAAGGGGCTCTGTCATAAAGCTGGTTTGGGTTGCGCACTAGCCCAACTGAGCATGTCCCTCCAAGAACAATAAAGGATTCCTGCGGCTCTAGGTGAAAACATTTCAAACAGAAGCCCGGCTGGTCAGAAGACCATACAATCACTTATTGTCACATTTATGATCCGAATGAAAGAATATAGAAGTGTTAATTGCAGTGTTGCAAACTTGCTGTTGAACATTTTTCTTTAAAACTAAAAATAGTGCCAACATAACAATTAGCACTTGTTGCATTAGGCTATTACAAAATGGCAATCACTGAGAATTTCTGCAGTTGTGTATCTGAATATAAGAAAAAATCAAATTAAAACGAAATTTTTAAATAGACGGATAGAATACTTGCATATAATTTAGCATATAATTTAGCATGGTTTTTAAATTATCATTGTGTTATATTAGTTAGTCCAGGACCCTGATATCCTTCCAAATCATTTTTTTCAAGTTGCTATTCTCTGTAATTACCCATATTATTATTTCACTATTTTATTGGTTATACTATGTGTATGTGAGTGTGTGGGTGTGTGTGTGTGTGCGTGTGTGTGTGTGTGTGTGTGTGTATATATATATATATATATATATATATATATATATATATAACTTGATGACCTTAATAATTCTAATAGTCCATTACGTAACTGGAATGCAGTGGATAGGGTATGTTAATGTATAATTTGTCTATTTGTCTCGCTTGATCCTTGTGCCAAGATCATGAATTTACTCACGTCGCACACAGAGCTACTGCACTGACAAAACAGCACACAGTAGTTACCCTGTCGTCGACTACGACATCTGTCATTCTCAAATCTTGTCTTTTCGCAGAGAGCTGGATTGAAAGATGTCTCATCGAAAGCGAAAGTAAACGGTACTCCAGCCACAATTCCCTGGGGAACATGACAAATGATGAAAGTAAGGAGGGATAATTGCTTTTGAAAGCATCGTCTTATATACAAAGATAAATACATACACATTTGGACTAAAACATTTCATGCTGGCGAATTTAACCTATCGATGCTGAGAATATGGTATATTTATATTTATAAGACAATATTTTTAATAGATTAATAAGAGAACAAAGTAGAGCCTGTTTCGTCTTAGACGTCTATTGTAAACCCAAGAAAACTTCCTTCCTTAACATCTTTTGATATTATAGCCTACTTTTTGTGATTAGAATACATTATCTGCAATTAAAATTATAACACTTAGTAATAATTTTCTGACTGAATTCTAAAAAATAAATACCACCCATCTTCGAACGCTTACGCAATACAAGATCGCGTAGAGAAACAATATATAAACACGTATAAGTTTGTATTAAATCACTATAATTACGATTACTTGCAGTGTGTCTGGAGTGTGTACCAAACTTTTACACTGGGTGTATTTAGTAGGCCTAAATATATATATATATATATATATATATATATATATATATAGCAAATACACGGATAACATAGAAAGTACTCATAAAATATAAACAGAGTAAATTGCTAATGTGTCTTTTCATCTCTGTGTTTAAACAGACGAAGAAAAAGAAAATAACAGAGCATCCAAGTCCCACTCAACACCAGCTACTTTACAATGGTAAGTTCCTAGTTTACTAAACCTTCAGTGCTAATTTTGCTTGCAAAAAGGAAGTGTTTCCATATGACTATATAATGTCAATATCTATTCCCATTTCCTGCTGCGATTAATAGCAGCAAAACGACCGAACGGTCCATTTTACGAATTATTAATGCAGTTCGCCACAGCGCTTCTGGCTGTGTGATCAAGACATCAACACAAATCAAACATGTTGGCTTGTGGGATTGTACAAGACATTTTAAAGCAAGTGCTCATCATACAGACGTTACATGAGCATTCCCTGCGCAACATCTATGTTGGACGAGGCGACTAATGACTGGGGCGGCCTCTTGGGAATCGGGGAGTGGCAAGAGAGCCGATCTCTGAACCTGAACGTTGTGGGTTTGAATCTCAGACTTTACATGAAATCACTTAAAACGTCAATCACATAAAGGTTGTTACAATATGTAAGGGGGCAGTCATGTTTTAAGAAAGAGACATCAATGTTTTGTTTATTTTTCCTTATTTCTGATTTATCTGATTGTTTTTATGTGTACAATTGACTTTTATAAAATTATAAAATAGACATGCATATTAACAGGAAACCTGGCACGGCTGTTCTTATAATTTCAGTCATTAATAATTATTTTAAAGTAATTTTCTCACAGTAGAAAAGATAAAACAGCTAAATTAGATTCAACAATAAGGTTTAAAAATAGGTTGTTTATACATATGACCATAAAAACTGGATGTGTTAATAATAATCGCGTGTAAATTCTTATTTTATATAGGCCTACAGACAACTATATAGGCATTTCTTTTACGACATACCAAACGATATAACACTGCAGAAGACATAAAACACATGAGAATCTGATAACTTCTGCGAATATAACGCAAGGATGTTTTTCATAGCATCACCACGAGGATGTGTTACAATAATAATCTACTTGCGTGGATTTGTGGTGGGGTTAGGGAGTTAATGTTAGTCAAAGTACCCTTCAGTTCCGAACAAGAAAAATGAATTAGTGTCGAATTTCAAAAATAAAACCAAAAATAAGAAGTCATGGGTCATTTTTTCCCCAACAGATTTGAATTTATCGATAAACAGTAAACTGCGTGTTTACGTCTGCAAGTAACCGTGACCTTCATGGAAAGACCAAATCACTTTTCCAAATCTTTATGTTATAAAAGTATCAATTATTATTATTAATGTAATAAGCAAGGCGTATGTACAGCTAACAAAATCCTTAATTAATTCGGGAAAAATATTTAAATCACTAACCTCCAAACACTTTATCAATGTTGAATTCAACAATGTGATGAAGTAGGCTACATTATGGTGTGGGAAATTTTTTGCACTTTAAAAGTGACCTTTTTATTTTTCTTCATTGGTGTGTGTGTGTGTGTGTGTGTGCGTATATATATATACATATACGCACGTATACATACGTATAAATCGAGCAACAGAAGCAGTTGTTTGCGAATTTAGAAGTCAGTAGGATTTTTTTCCTGATCACAGTTATCGCTTAACTAGGTTTCTAATAGCGCATTAGGTGCGCATGGAAGCACATAAACGCGTGTAAAATCAAAACAGCGACCCAAGGCCTCCTCTTCCTATAAGTTAGCTTGCAATAGGCCAACGGCGAACAGTTAACTCGCCGGCAATTTCGTATAACTTCCAAACAGTCGTTTTGCAAATTAATTGAACATCTTCAAGGATTGTCTCTGACAATGAGAACTACGTTTTAAATGTCAATACAATTAATTGGTTTAACGCGTCAAAAGAATTGACGATTAGGCTACCTTTTTGTACTGTATAATAACATCATTGTCACGGCATAAATAGGGGGAATAATTGTACAATTTTTTTATATATAGGCCTATATATATATATAATTGTAATTTACACATTTAAGTGTTTAACAGTGTATAACGCAACAACAAAATATTTCAACGAAAATATTGAAATAATAAGACTTTTAATGTTTATTGCAATTCCATTAAGTTTCACGTGGCAGTTTCACCGAGGAATTTTGGTGGCGTCTGAGATTGCCCAGTCGATGAAGGAAAATCTTACACGTATACCAGTCTGCACGAGATTTGTCTAATTCGGGAATGTTGTTTTCACAGTTCCTCGATTGTGTCAACTGCACAGCATAGCAGCGAGATGAACATTTAGCACACTTGCAGCGAATCACCAGGAAATGTTGTATTCTGCTTTAATGTCTTAAAATTTACTACAGTACGTTAAAAATTAGGACGTCCTCGTTTTACAGCAGCTGAAAAAGCAATACTCTGAACACATTAATATATTTAAGGAAACATCCGCTTTTTGTGTTTATCTCACTTTAGAAACCATCTTTCTGCTTTCACTGAAGATCTTTTTTATAAAGTAAGTGCACGTGTGTACAGGAGTTTCTTAATTCGGTAGGCTGCTGTACAAGAATAGTAATGGAACAGTCTGTGCATAACGGACATATAATTCATATTATAGCGTTTAAAAGTAATATAATTGTCTGCAAATTTTACTAATTTGCGTAAAAATGTTACAACGAAGGATAAAAGACGTTCTTTTCATCCAAGGACGGAAGAACAGTGTCCTTTCTGTAAGGAGGGCACCTTTAATTTTTGTCAGTGCACTTTAAGAAATAGGTTTATGCTATCGAGTAGCCTATATTAATTATGAAAAATCTTTTCCTTTTTTTGTCTGTATGTTGCTGGTGTCTTCAGTTATGAGTTTGGGCAACGTTATGATATTTCAGTAGCTCCACCAGTTCCAGCTGTTAGCACCGTGATTACTAGGTGTTAACAAGTTAATGTCAGTAATTTAAAATCAACGGTTTCACGCTGCGAATGTATACAAGGTGTCGTGACAGCGTGCATTTTTTTTAACATTTCCACGCCACGGAGATAAACGTTTATTCAATAAAGAACGAATTACATAAAATCAATTATAACACATATTAACTTAAATGAATGTCCCATTGCTAATACAGTGAAATAAAACGCACTCTTCAGAATCTGGCATTTTGAATGTGATTTTTGCGATCTCTGGATTAATAGTTTTTTTTGTAGTCATTTACATTGTGGTAATATGAATATTACAGAATCATTTTCATGTATACCTTTAATGAAATATCTGTAGGTCATATGTCTGTCATATGAGCGACTGCAAAATTAAATGGCCACATCAGTCTGTATCATTCGCACCATAATTGTGGAAAAATGCTCAATTAAACAATTATGTTGTCCATTTTTTTCTGCTGCTGCTTGATATTCAGTAACTATGTGATTTTGTGCTGGATGATTTTTGAGCTCTTAAATGATGGAGATCGGTGAATATTACAGATCAGTTAACAATACATTTAACAAATCATACTCAGAGTCTGAGAACCTTATGCATAATATCTTTCTGTATTTATCTAGAAATTACTTGCTTTCCCCATTTTTGTGATGTTTTTTCAAGCATTTACTATTTAAGAGTAACCCTAATCATAAGACCCTAAACACTGGGTATCTATATCCGTTAATCAGATTAAAAATGGATTAATAATGGTCTATGTTACTTGTGTTTATTTCCATTTGATCTGGGGGCTGTGAATAGAAGACAGGAATGGGCATCCATTCCTGCTGTTCTGAGTGGATGATGTCAACCTGGACTGATGAGCTGATGTCCTTCACAGGTTGGAGGAAAACTACGAGATGGCGGAGGGGGTGTGCATCCCCCGTAGTGCACTGTACATGCACTACCTGGACTTCAGCGAGAAGCACGACACACAGCCGGTGAACGCCGCCAGCTTTGGGAAGGTGAGGCGCATGCAGAGTGGGCACAGGAGCGACCTCCAGAGAAAGAGAGGAAAAAGGAAACTTCACGGTGTTTCTGTCACCTCCATACCTGCTGCTCATTGGCTCTTAATTGTACATTGAAACTCTTATTTGAGTGCTTTCTGTAGACCACAGTGCAAAATCAATAGAACATGAATAGTACAGCAGGCAATTCAGAATAACAACAAAAAAGTCCACCGGAGTGATGCAAACACTTAACATGTACAGGAGATGCACTGGAATTATTATTATTACTACCACTGTTTAATTATTTAACTTGCTGGTTTTGGGAAACTGGTTCATTGTGGCTAATGCAGCAATTGTCTCTGTATTAAAAACACTTAATGGCGTCGCATGGAGAATTTGTAGTGAACGGTAACATCAAGTTTATAATAAATAATTTGACTACCACATTGATATAACACCATTAGGATGCACCTGCTTGATTGTTTTTTTAATATATGTAATTTTTATATATGCATAAATTTGTCTTTGACAGTGTACTCTGGTCCATTGAGGATAAATACTCTATTAATCGAAAGCATTTTTAAAAATAAAACTGAGACGGATATGTTGTATATGGATCTTATTCTGGGTGCTATTAACTGGAGATCCACAATTAGAGCCATTTCAATAGCCAGTATAATGAAATGTACATTTCCTGTGTGCTTGACAGGCCTTAATAAGTAATGCTGATGTCAGTTCTTTGAATAAATGAGATCAAACCTATGAACGCTTAAGATTCTGGACTGGGTCGTGCTAGAGACCAAACAGCAGACATGGTGTTTAAATAAGAACAAGAGGTCGCCGTCCTCGGGGGAACACGCCATACTTTATTTAGCCTTTTGCCCTGAAGCCCATCCGATTGAGATCAGCCTCTGGCATGCGTGGCTTTACATAACAGCGAGAATTATTCTTGTTTTTCAGCAGTATTGTTAGAGCTAGTCAGAATTTTGATGTAGGAGTTGCAACCAGAATGAAATAGACTTTACAATGTGTAATACCCCTGTGAGCCTTCTCCTAAGGAATTGTTTGGAAGGTGCATGTTTTGATGCATAAGACAATATTTTAGATGACTTTCATTTCAGTTAATGTCGCATGACTGAAGCCTAGAACGTGTATAGATTAATAAAAACTCTGGGCAACATTAAGTATTGATAATCGTCTGTGGAAGATAACAGATATTCATATGTAATATAGAGATTTCACTGCTTTTCAAATCTGATTGCATAGTTGGACTTTTTATACCATCCAAAACATGAAATGAAGGTATTACCAGCCTAGTGCTGGACCTTGAACGAGGGCTCCAGGCTACCTGTGGAAGCCTGTAGAGATGTTCCTGCCTAAAGACATCAGACAGGCCATATAACCTTTGAGTACGGTTCGCTTCTGTTCCCACCACTCTGAAGGGACCCCGGTCCACCCTCTACCCCAGCGTACCCTTCCCCCCACCGAGCTCCTGTCGGAGGATATTGAAAAAGAGAGGGGCCTGGATTAATGTGTAATTAAAGGGAATTTGGAAGGGCTAGATGTTGCGGAATGTTAGATCAGTGGCTGGAGCAGCATGGGGCGTCCTTTAGGAAAGCTTCATTGATTTGGGACAAAAAGAGCCAAGGTTGCCTCCCTGTCTGCTCATTTATCAAGCAGCCGGACAGAAACTTCACAGCTCGCCCCTTTTTTCATCCGGCACAAAGGAGAGCTTGACTGTTTGCTAAAGTTTTGCACCAGGAACCGAAGCTCAGAGAATCTCAGCCAACATCATGAAATGAGAGAGAGAGTGAGAGAGAGGGAGGGAGAGAGAGAGAGAGAGAGAGAGGGAGGGAGGGAGGGAAGAAGAGATGCCAACATTTTTATAAAGAAAACGGGGGGGGAGGAAAATTATATTTCCAAAGCTTAAAAAAAAAAAAAACGCATGCCTCACAGTGGCTTTTTGACTCTCTTTGACTCATGTCAAGCACAGTGCTGTGACACAGCTTTCACCGGCCTCTTGATCCAGGGCACACACTCTTACCCTTATTTCCCAAGGCACACGCACTCCAGAAGCTGCTAGCAAATCCTCGTTGTAGAACACTGGTCACAACAGTGACCTTTGCTACATGTGATTAAGCAGTAGGCCAGAAGGGGCATGGTGTAACTGCATGACAAGTGTGTAAGACAGACATTATCATCAACAAGCTGTGTGAGTGTTTGTGCATATATATATATATATATATATATATATATATACACACACACGCACAAACACTCACATGATTATAATTCTTTGTGTGAGAGTTGCTAAGCTCTTTATAAATAATATGTTATGTGTTATGTAAAGAAAAAACATTTATGAAGACTTTGATTCTGATTTATACTCTAAAGAACTCTGTGTAAGAAGAAGTTGGAGGTGACATGCAAATCATAGGCTTTTGCCTATGTGACCCACCCGGTTTTAAAGGAATGTTACGCTCTGTCATGTTACCAATGTGAGCAACCCAAGGAGCATTACTGATCTCTTCGCCTCTGATTTGCACAGATAATACGGCAACAGTTTCCTAATTTAACGACAAGGAGGCTGGGGACCAGGGGCCAGTCGAAGTAAGTGTGTGACTTATCGTATTCTGCATCTTGTCATAAATACAGGGAAATTAAGAATTTTAGCTATTGAAATTAATTCTGTTAGCTGGAGGGGGAGAATTTTATGAATGTACCCTAAAAACTGTACTCATCATTACATTTTCTCCTCCCACAATGCATTACTTCTGATTATCTGCACACTATTACTCCGCTAGAATTTTTTAAAATCACGTATGTCACATCTATGGCTGTTAACAATGAAACGATAACCGGCGTACCCAGATTGCTCAACCCTAGTGCTACGTTCTGCTGACCAAACCAATCAGATACCACTACTACGGCATCGCGGTGAAGGAGAGCTCCCAGTACTACGACGTGATGTACTCCAAGAAAGGGGCGGCCTGGGTGAACGAGACGGGCAAGAAGGAGGTCACCAAGCAGACAGTGGCGTATTCACCGCGCTCCAAACTGGGGACACTCCTGCCAGACTTCCCAAATGTCAAAGACCTAAATCTGCCCACCAGCCTGCCAGAGGAGAAGGTAAACAGACCTCTAAAAGTCCATCTGCCCCCCCCACTCCCTTCTCTCCCGCGCCCCTTATTATCTGCCCCGGAATCCCAGTGGCTTTTGGACCGAAAGCCGGACCTTTGGGATTTATGTGTCGGTGCCAGCCCACTCCTTTCAATCCGTTCTGGATAATAAAATCTAGTGCACAAAGCCCATGGTTAGGGTGTCTGTTGGAAAGTGGGAAGGATGGTATAACCTGCATACCCTAGAAGGATGTCCTTCTGTCCTGCCTACATTACAGATATATTAATAATCACATTTATACTATATGCATGTAGGATTCTCATGTATATTTATAAATACAGTTGCATTGCATGATCTAGTTGCATGTTTCTCATTGTCCAAGCAAGTGTTTATGCAATTCTGGCAAGAAGCTTTATTTGAGAACCAGAGCCTCAAGTGGCATCATAAACCTCTTTAGAGAAATGCATGGAAAAAATGCATTTCTCCACCTTTTCTGTTCTGCTGTTTTAGAAACATTAATCCTGTGCTCATTTTCTGTAGGTTTCTACATTTATTATGATGTACAGGACTCACTGTCAGAGAATCCTGGACACAGTTATACGAGCAAACTTTGATGAGGTGGGTGTAGTTTTAAATGCCCATTGTGTACCCAAGACAAATGTTGCCCACATTTGACTTTAGCGGTTCTTGAGTTTATTATTGTCAAGCTTGAACCTAAAAGAATCATGGAAAAGCCTAGATGCTAAAATGAAAATTTATTGCCCTAGACTGGGCTATGACAGCATAGAAGACACTAGCAATTGTCAGCAGTGATAGTATGTTGTGAGTACCTAGATATAGAAAAGAGCTGAAGTTAGAGATCAAGCAAGGGATTAAAGTTGGGTATGGATTATAGGGACTTGTCCCTGGCAGTATTGTGGGAGTGCCTTGTTGTTTAGAAGGACGCCAACGCCCTTGAGATCAAGCCATAATTATGTTGAGTATCAGAAACATCTCTGTATCCTTGGACTTCATGCTCCATGACCGTTTGTATGTATCACAGAGGACTTTAAAGGGTTGAGTCACATGACCCCTCCCAATGCCTCCCATGGTTGTGCAGGTGCAGAGCTTCCTCCTGCATTTCTGGCAGGGCATGCCCCCCCACATGCTCCCTGTTCTGGGCACCTCCACCGTAGTCAACATTGTGGGTGTTTGCGACTGTATCCTCTACAAGGCCATCTCTGGGGTGCTGATGCCCACCGTCCTGCAAGCCCTACCTGACAGGTAGGTCAGACCAGTGTTCTTCAACCACAACACTACTTATGTCAGCCCTTAAAATTATATTTTGGTTAAATTAAGTGTAGCCTCATACCACCAGGCCTGTTAGTTCAGATCCTACCTCTACTTCATTGTGTGGAGCTGAGATCTTCTCTCAGTATCTCCTCCCACACATTCGAGAACCATATGGTCAGGGTAATTGGCGTATCTAAATTGCCCGCTGTGTGTATGTGTGTGAGTGCCCGGTAATGGGAAAGAATCCTGGCCAGGGTGATTGTTGCCCTGTGCCTCCCGGGACAAGCTCTAGGCGACTGTGCTGGATAAGTGATTATTGAACATGGATTGATGAGAATGTAGTATTTCATTTTCACCTTGTCTTGTTTTGCGGTTGCATCTAAATGTATGGCACTACTAACGTCCGGATTATGCGCTGTATGTACTTTTTACACCAAATCACAATAGCTCAAAAAGTCATGTAAATGATTTTATTCAAAACTGCAACATTTTAAGAGCTTTTCCTTGGAAATTAATCCCTGGGCCAGGTCTTCATTAAATGCGCAAGCTGAAAAGTTGAAATCTAGGAAGCTAGAAGATCCAAATGGTTGTCTCCATCAATGTCCATTCACATCTTTTTCAATATGAGTATACTCATATAAAGAAAAGCTGAGAGAGAAGGAACATCATTACATTTTTTTAGAAAACTTGCCAGATTGTACAAAATATACACAAATACAGCTGTTTGTGTTACTCTTGTAGGGTAACCCATCTGATTTTTTTCATAGACTTTAAATGGTTTTGCTTGCACAAAAAAGAAAAATTAAATGACCTTTCTTCTCTTTAGCTTGACGCAAGTGATTCGCAAGTTTGCAAAACAGCTTGACGAATGGCTGAAAGTGGCACTTCATGACCTGCCGGAGAACTTGAGGAATATCAAGTTTGAGTGTAGGTACCTGTCAGTCAATGAGCTGGTCCTAAATCCATTTGACTGCCTTACCATGAATGCAAAAAATATTATACAGCAGGGCTCTGCAAAAAAAACTTTTTCAAAGAAAAGTAAAAGCTATAAAGTATTTAGGAAAAATATTTAAAAACACCAGCAAATGAATAAAGTTTTTTTTGTTCTCTTCAAAGTATCTAGAAGATTTTCACAAATTCTGAGACGACAGACATCATTAAACCACCTTTGTCAGGTAGGATTTTTTGACTTTTCTGCAAGTGTTAAAGATTTCAGTTATGTGGTAACTTTTAATAGGAGTATGTTTTTAATGTTTTAATCACATACTTGAAACAGCGTATTCTTAACTTTGACATAATTTGTATTGTCAATCACAACAAACCAATTCTTTAAGAAAACAACATCATAACATGTCTGTTGATTGGATCTATAATCCCACTCTCAGTTAGCAGCTTCCTCAGCTAGTAACCATTTGCAAATATGATGGCAATAAAAAATTAATTTCTGACCACATTTCGCATGTCTGACAAGGTCGCATGCTGAGTGAGAAAAATCTGCGTCATATGTACATGAAGGATAATAGAAACTGAGTATGGAACTACAATGTAAAGCCATAAGTTCGACATGATCACGCCTAATTGACCATTTCGCTTAACGACCTGGTTGTTGGAACAGAACTTGGTCGCTAAATTAGGAATAGTTGTCTATTATACAGGATCATACAGAACATGGTTGAACTTATGCCACAGGGAGAATTTACTCCATATTTGGCAGAGTGTTGACACATGAATGATGCAAAGTGGATACCATGATATTAATCACTGTTTAATGCGGCAAACTGTATTTTTTGCTCTGCTACCATGTGCATATGTGCAAAGTTGAACCCCTAAATGGTTATTCTATTTTGTTTACCAAGGCCTCCCGAACTGTAATCCACAGTGCGGACATCACTTTCCAAATGCTGGAGGACTGGAGGAACGTGGACCTGAGCAGCATCACCAAACAGACGCTGTACACGATGGAGGACTCACGGGAGGAGCACCGCAAGCTCATTGTACAGTGTGAGTAGCTACCCCATAAAGTCCTACAGCAACATCGCATTACATTGCTCAGTTGTTCTGTCATTGAGTAACATTTCTATGCTTCATTCCAAATCTGCCCGCACTAGAGCTCCTGCATGTATGTACATCAGGTCTACATCCTTTTATCATAAATCTTTGTAATAATGATATTATTAGAGGTTCATGTCACAACCATTTTCCATTTTCCAGTTGATGCTTCTGTTTCACTCCAGGTCCTTCATTCTGATTCTAATATTTGCTGAGGGTTTGATTTGGATTGAATAATCAATATTGCACACCGTTGAGCCCTATAATATACTGCAGCCATTTTTCAAATTCAGCACAAAATACCCCGCCTTCAGTTGTGATGTCATTCAACGCCGGTACTAGTTTTTATACCAGTGGAAAACCAACACCTTGAAGTACCGTACTTTTGGCACCTGGTGCGATGGAAAAGCACCCTAACAGGCCAGTAACAAGGAAATAATATACCTAAGGTCTAAAAGTGCAACAGAGATCTGAGTCATTCGTAGTAAAACATTAATGATACTTGAGTACATGGCAGATACTGTTAGATTAGAGGCTTTAATGATGATTGAACAGATGAACTGGCAGGAGCAGAATTTCTGCTTTAGACCAGTGTTTCTGAATCTGATCCTTGGGGACCCGCAGACAGTCCATGTTTTTGCTCCCTCCCAGCTCCCGGTGAGGACCAAAAAAATGTGGACTATCTGGCAGGGAACTGGGAGGGAGCAAAAACGTGACCCATCTGTGGGTCCCCAAGGACCGGAGTGGGAAACACTGTTTTAGAGGATCAACGGTTGTGTTGAGAGGGCAGGAAATGGAAGTGCAAATGTTTTGCTGTTGCTTTTATGCTAATTATGTCCTTGCTTTCTTGTTGTTAGCATGCTAATCTCATTGTGATGGAGATGTCGTGGTTTTGAGAGATCCGTTAGGTCTGATTTATAGTGGGGCCAGTGGTTCTTTTATAACTCAGGCCAGGAGCCTGTCTCCTTGGGCTGGAAGGTCTCCAGCTTTAACACCAGGCAGGGAACGTGCTATGAGTATTATCCTGAGCTGTCTTATGTTGTAATTTGTAATGTGGAACCTAGGAGCCTTGGTAGCTGTTATAGCACCAGAAAGTGGTCTGAGATCAGATCAGCACCTATGACAAGAATATACTGCCCGGTAAAACAACATAAATCCAGACAGCCTGCTGTGCTGAACCACATGGTTAAGGCTGCAAGGATTTTTGTTTATCTTCCATGCACCCTCACTTCAGACGAATGACTAAGTACTGATGCCCCTTTCTGGATCTAAGTAGAACAGTTGTTCTATGCTTCATTCCAAGTTGATTATTTGTGATAGTTTATGGATCCCCCCCCCCCGCCCCCCCGACACTAATGTAGAAGAAGAATCTCGATCCGTCTTCACGCCCCCCAGAATAAATTCTGTTGGCGTCAGCCATTGTGCGGAGATTCCCACGACCAAGAAAATCAAGCCTTAGTGCATGTGACTGAAAGGTTAAGCAAATTTATGCTGCTTTCCGACACCCTAGAGAGCATCTCAGACTCACTTCAGCACACGCCCACTGGCATGATTGATGGGGTCAAAGTTCAAAAATTCAAAAATGTTTTTTGTTGTTAAAACAGTTTTGTCCTCTGATATTAATGCAGTGTTGCGTTGATAAAAAGCATTTAGCAAATGTTGTGAGCCACAAGAGACATGTTACCTTCATAAAGTGATTCCGTTATTCGTTATTATTTTTAAGTTAAGGAAAATAAGGTTAAATTTTATGTATTACGTTTTTCTGTTGTTATATTATTTCGTGAAACATTATGTTGCAAGAAACAGAGAATCTCACTCGTCACAAAATAGTACACATGAAAGGAATGATTTGAGGTGTCCTGCAGTGACCACAGCCAGACGATTAAGCTTTCCCCTGCTTTTTCTCCTGCTTCCCAGTGTACCAGGAGTTTGACCGCCTCCTGGAGGAGCAGTCGCCCATCGAGTCATACATCGAGTGGCTGGACTCCATGGTGGATCGCTGTGTGGTGAAGGTCAGATCATCTTACCTAAGAATTCAGGAAGAAACAGGCTGGGCTTTCATCGATGGTATCTGGGATATACATATATTAGCCGTTGCAATGATTCCTTCTTTTAATTATACAAATGACTTGTTTATAAGTATTTGCAAAAATAATATTAAATATTCCAAATATGACTCAAAATATTACATAAATCGAATCAATAATGTTTTTTTTTTTTTATTTGAACTTGAATATAACTTCGACAAAAATTGCAATTTACTCTAAAAAGTCACCACCAATAAAACAAGAATTGAATGTTATAAGATTACATATTTATCGAATATAAAAATAATATGTAAAATTAATACAGTATATTGGTGCGGATGTATTGTTGCCCTTGTTGTAAATGATGTCTTTATAAACCCCATTCTCTTTCACCATCCACCAGATATGGACTTGTAAAACTCGGTCACTATGGAAACCAGCCTGACTTAGCACACAATAGATCAATAGGAGGGTGGTTCCCTGAGGGCAAATTAAATAGTTGACTTGTTGATATGTTTCGTCCTGAAGCTTAAACCCCCCACCCGGACTTCCAAGGGGTTAATGTTTTTTTTCCCTCTCCCTTTTCTTATGGAAATGATCTGTTTAGATGGCGGGGAAGAGGTCTGGATGCTTGAAAAAAGTGGCACAGCAGTTCCTGCTCATGTGGTCCTGTTTCGGGACTAGAGTTATCCGGGACATGACTCTTCACAGCGCCCCCAGTTTCGGTAACTCATCTTATTTTCATCTGTAGTGTATAATTCCTACATTTAAAAAAAATGGTTCATGCCATGTCCTGCCCTGTGCACTGGCTACAATCTTTAATTTAGGAGGTTTATGAAAACAAACCCACTTCCTTTGCATATCCATCACAGTTCTTTTATTCACTGGTCCTTTGATGCCGTGACACGTAGGATGCTGGGTGTGAGTGGATGGATGTTCTTGGGGGTTCAGGATATCCTCCTGAGAAATGGATGGATGGATAGATGTCCGGTCAGAAGGATAGATAGATAGAAGTATTTATTTCACAGGAAATTCCAATGATCTACAGCAGCAGAAAGACACACTGTACAACATAGATACATAAGTATAAAATACTAGCGATAACAGCAGAGGTGTGAAAATACTGTGCTATTAACTGCTCTTGTAATATGTGTCATCCTGCCCTCGTCCCGGGTGTCAGTCCGGGTTTGGACCTGCAACAGACAGCAGGCCCAGCAGAGAGGTGACAGCCAGGCCCGGTCATGGGTGTCGTCTCGCGGCCATGCATGACAGACTAAATGAAAGAAACTGAGCCATACAAAAGAACCCCCCCCCCTTCCCGACTGGCCCGCGACTATAAAAGACACAGCTGGTCGTACTGTTTTGATAGAGCGGCTCCCGATACCCGAAACGGCTAATTAACAAAGTCCTTTCCTTCCTCCCTCAAACGATCCATGCTTCTTTCGCATTTTACAACCATGCGGCCGTCTGAATGGTCGCCCTTGTTTATGATGGACGTGTGCAGCGGAGTGACAGTTACAATATCGGCATTGTATCACGCCCCTCTTTTTCCCCACACTGCTTCTTTCACATGCTCTTCTGTGCCGGCGCAAAATGTGGTGCATCCTATTTTTAGAGACAGAGTGGAAAGGGAAAATCCGTTCTTTTGAGTACGTTCAGCAACTTTGGATGAGTCATCACGGAATCTGCCCTGCGGTCTATAAACATGATTAAAACTAAATGGACGATGATGATTTTATTTAAGGAATGGACATGACAATCACCTTCAGCGGTTTGGCCAGAAACTTCCGTACTGAGTAATGTGTATTGTATTATCCCAAAAGCCCCAGGAATTGTGACCAGTCAGGAAAACCGGAAGCTCACAGCTCCTCCCTCCTCTGTGCAGGGTCCTTCCACCTGATCCACCTCATGTTTGATGACTATGTCCTATACCTGCTGGAGTGCCTACACTGCCAGGAGAGGGCCAATGAGCTGATGAGGGCCATGAAAGGGGAGGGAAGCACAGGTAATACTTGGCCTTCATCTGTGATTGACACCTATGAGAGCCACTGTTGTAGAACCATTCATGGATAAAAGGCTGGTAAGCTTTATTCATAAAAACCCAGTCTCAGTTTTTTATTAAGATTATACAGAGGGAAGATCCATCTCCTTTAATACCAGTAGTCACCTGATTTTTTTTATTTTTCTTATAATGACCAGTACAATACAGTGGGCAGAAAAAAATGCTCTTGAAAAATGTGAGGTAGGGTATGCACAGATAGATCCAGTAACAATTCCTTGCCTGAAAGATTCTATTTTACAAGATTACTAATATAAAAAACTGTTTCAAAATATCATTGTGGAAAGAATTACATATATCCCAGTATTCAAATTTTGTCTTAAATCCTTTCTGTTCTCTCAAGGTTTCTCGATCCCTCTAGTTATGTGTGTGTTTCTCTTGCTTTTATTGCTATCATCTTGGCCTTTGAAAAGCACTATATAAATCAAATGCATTATCATAATGATTATTATTATTAATATTAATAATAATAATAATAATAATAATAATAGTAGTAGTAATAGTGCTATTAGTATTATATTCAGGTATGATATTATTCAATTTTCAAGAACTGGGTGAAAATACTGGCTTTTAAATTTTTTTTTTAAAGATCTCAGTTAGCAAAATATGTTCCAAAAGAATATGAAAATACAATAGATATTCTCACAGCATATGACATGCATAAAACAGGAAATGGATTTGGGAAGCCCACATGAAGGACTTACTCACAGGGTGATAGCTAAAGCTGCGCTTTATTCCGCAGACCGGGGAGACCATGTGATGCCACCGGTAGCCACGCCCCCTTCCGTGTCCCCGAGGTCCTTCTCTCCCTCGAAGTCTGTGGTTGCCGTCAGGGTGCCAGCCGCCCACTCCCCAGGGACCCCTCAGTCCCTCGAGTACCCCAGTATCCCAGCAAGCACAGGTGAGAATTGGGATGGGCTTCCCCAGCTGGCTTGATGAGGTTCCAAAATCCCTTATTACCCCAGTGTGTTAGTCAGTGCTCGCCTGAACGAACCCAACCTTAGGGGAGTATCACTCTACTGAACACAACCCAATAAACATATGTAATATATATATTACATATGGGAAATTCATTAATTGAGGATATACTTTTTTAAGCAAATTATATTGTGCTAATTATGATTAAAACTGTTCTGATATTTTATTCTTTAAGGCACATCATGATATTTAAAAATTTTCCACATTTGTTGTGTAAGAACTGTGGAAAAAAGGTAGTTGATGTGAACAACTTTCACATGCCGTTCACTATACAAATATTCCAGAAAGGCCGTTGTTATTGTTGATGTCTGGCTCTACAATCATCCCCCTGTGTTTCTCTGCGTATGTGTGCCTGGTAGGAGCGATCCAGTCATATACCTGGTCCCTTACATACACAGTGACCACCTCCGATAACGCCCCCCCAGAGGGAAGCCAGCAGCTGGCTTGCATGCGCAGTGGCACTGTGCCCCCACCCTCAACCCCCCACCGGATGCCCGTCTACCCCCACCGGGATGAGCATGGGTAAGTGCCTCTCTTTCTTGTCCTTCATTGGCTTAGGCCTGAGATCACCTCTCTCCTGTCTCCCTTTAACATTGAGTCTATGTATCCTCATCAATACACCTTCCTTCTTCTATTCTACTTAAATTAAACAGATGATTTTCTTATATTAATATAACTGCCTCTTGTCGTTCACTTCAGTTACTGACTTACCCAGTTTCTATTACAACCGTCCAAAGGCTTCCTATAATAGGCTTTGCGTCTCACCTCTTCCATTTTTCCACCCTTCAGATACACAGGTAGCTACAACTATGGCAGCTACCCCAACCAGCACCACCATCCCATCCAGAACCAGTACCCTGCCTTGCCCCACGAGCCTGGAATCACCACATCCCTTCACTACCCTGCCTACCACCGCACCAGCTCACAGGTGAGTCCCACACCAGGCCCCCTGGAGGGGTGGACATGTACGACTTATACACACATCATAGCTGGTGTTTTGTTATCTATCGTTTCTACAGGCAGTGTAATTTAACTGCAGGGTTATTGATGTAGTTGAGCTTGGACTGATAAGAGGTGTTTCTCCCAGCAGCCTCTATTGTCACCAGACTGCAGTGTCATTGGTGCAATTTGAGATTTCAGTCAGTGCTTATTAAGAACAAAGAGGGATAGTTAGGTTTTGTATTCTGCTGTTTATTACTATTATTGTTTTGTCGGTCCCCCTTCGGCCACATAGTTCTACGTGTTCATGCGAGACTTTACACTTTTTTGCAGAAAGCAGTAGTAAGCAGGTATGTCAGAGAGGGATTTGGGTTATAGTCAGATAATGTATTCTCTTATGTACTTCTCTGAACTGTCAGTTGTGTTCAAATAATGACATATATATTATATACATTATGTTGTAAATACATATATATGTGTGTATACGTATACATGTGTGTATAAAAATAGTACTTGAAAGAATGACATATAAATAGAGAAAACTAATCTTCATAATCTTTATCATTGCAGTGGAGGTAGTTCTCCTTTATTTGGTATTACACTACAGAAAAAAGAAACATTAAACTAATATTAAGCTAATTCTTAAAGAGACGACTTCATATTTAAATGAAACAGAGTAGCCACAAATAGACAGTAAATGTAAATGAGTTAAAAGAAAGCAACATGGATCCAAACTCCAAGAACATGGAGTACCACATTACAGCTTGTTTACCCAATTGTTTTTGCGATTTGTTCTTCATGTGCAGAAGGCGCCCTGATATCTTTGGGCGCCAAGCGCGGCTCCAGTGAAAGGACGGCACGGCTTGCTATTCACAGCTTGTTTGTGGCGCAGTGTAAATTCCATACTTGCTTTTGAGGGCTGAATTTTACACTGGGCAGTAAATCGAGGAGGAATGTTAATACGGAAGTTAACCAAAGCTAGGCCTCATTAGCATGCAAATGGTGCCTCGGGTGTGAACAATGTGGAGGGCCTGCTGCTGCGGGGCCTTTGTGCCAGGCCCCGGGCCCTGCGGCGGGGCAGCGCCGACCTTCCTGCTGCCAGCATTTGGAGGGGTACCTGTTCGCGGCCGTCCGTGACAGTAACATGCCGCCGAGTCTCCAGCCCAAATATAGAGTCTGTCGGTCGAGCTACAGCTTCGGATCGATTGGCGGGATATTGCGAGTGTGTTTCAATGTCGATTGAGCTGTAGCTTTAAGAAACGGCACTGAGTGTGTTAGTAATCAGGAAACAAAGCAGTTACAGCACTGGGCCCGCTCGGGTTTGGGCACGGATGCCAGATGTTGTGCTGTTGTTGTGATGTTAAATAGCTGTAATGCATCAGAACATAAGACAGCAGAATGAATAGCGATGAATGAGGGAGAGCTGGGGAGGGGGAGAGTGAGGGAATGGAAAAAGGGTGGAAAAAAAAAAACCGATAAAGTGGGTAAGAGTGAGTGTGAGTTGACCCCAATAGTGGTAATTTTCAGTCGAGAGCTCTCCAAAAAACATTGCCTTTGTGCCCAGAGTGGATCTGTGGGCCCCAGTGTTTGGGAGTCACCCTCCTGAGGGAGCGGATGTGGCCTCCGAAAGGTGACTGGGCCTCATCCAGAAAGTCCTGCACTGTGCCTCCTGTCCTCCATGCTCAGCAGCTGCTCCATGCCACCAAACCCGCCGCCCCGGAACAGGCCGAGGGGTGACGGCTAAAACAGACCCACTGAATGGTCCCTTCTCTGCTCTGGAACAAGAGGCCCCTGAGCCACCGAACTGATCTCTGACCCAAATGGCCCTTTTCCGATCCCTTATAAGAGCACAAACTGTCATCTGTATAAATTTAGAATCTTAAGATAGCCTTTAACTTCCACTTTTTCTCCACAGTAAACTTAAACGGCGTGACAAAGGCCCTATTTTTTATTTTTTTTATCAGAGTGAATCTTTCAACAGGAAGATAGGAAGATGACACACAGGGAATGGTACACTCCGTTAATGTTTTTTAAGCTGCAGTTCTGGCCGGTCATGTCTCAGGACTGTTATTTATCTGTCGCCCATGGCAACATAAATTCTACTGACGGGTCACTTCATCAGTTTTCTGTATGCTGAAAAGGAAGCGAGAATTCCTTCACCAAATTATGGATAGACAAACTATGATGTCATTTATTAATTGCATGCAAAGCTTCCATTGCTTCAGCACATGTGCTGCCGTTCCACTATGATCGAGTGAATCTTATTAATCAATTTGCAGATAGTCTGAACGTGGTGTGGCCATATTCTTTATGGCTGATTCTCAATGGACAAGACTTTTGTGATGTTTTGACCAATGCCCAATTACGCGATAACCATTTCATAGTGTTACACCTTACTGCTTTGTAATCTACACCACTATGGGTTAAACTTGTCACTACCCACATTCAGACCCAGAGATAATCATTCAAGGGATTAAGCATGTTACACAGAGTAATGTGCTAACAGTCTCATATTCAGTCATTTCATCCATGGTTGTACTGCTCGTTCTGCTGTTTGTGTTATCTGTGGGCGCTAGTGCAGTAGAAACTGTACACGAGAGCCTTGTTAAATGCAACGTCAAGACCTTATTGTATCTGCCTCTAACGAGAGTGGCCATTAATGAATGAACGTACCTGCCCTTTCCGCAGTACTCGCTCAACAGCCAGATGTCCCGGATGGAGCCTTGCCTCATGACCAGTACACCGCGGCTGCACCCCACCCCGGTGGCCCCCAGGTGGCCGGATGTCACACCAACCAACAGCTGTTATTCCAGCTCCTCCATGCACTCCTCACGCTACAGCCACTCTGGGGACGTGTACTCCTCGCTGGTGCCACGCAGGAACTCCGAGTACGAGCACATGCAACACTTCCCGGGCTTCGCCTACATCAACGGCGAGGCCACCACGGGGTGGGCCAAGTAGGCCTCGTGTTGACTGGGGGCTTCCCACAGCTCTGCTGGAGGACGCAAGGCCCGTCTTTCCCTCCTCCTCCGACACGGGAGTAACATCGAGGGGATGAGGGAGGGCCCAGATATGAGCGTTTTTCGGAGTATGCCTGACTTTGACGTCTGGAGCTGAGAAGGATGCTCTGGGCGCTCTGGAGAAGGGAGAGGCACGGAGCCATGGAGCACAAAAGGACAACCGCGATTTCCATGCTGTGCCTTTTTAGTTTTTGCCATCCTCAAGAGAAGATCCCGCGCAGGAACTGACAGCAGGGCCCTACCCCGGTGCTACCCCGGACCGCCATCTCTTCTACTCACTGCCAAGGGGCAATGTGTGCACAAGAGCGTATGAAAGGACGTCCTTTACCTTTAGCTCTCTGGTGGACCTCATTTTGCTGCGGAAACGTTGGTTGTATTTGCCAGGTGCCGTTGGTGCCGGGGGGCACCTCGCAGGGTATCACTACACGTCAGGCTATATGAGGCCCAACGCCTCACTAGAACAGCTTGATAACTTCACCAATATGGCTGCCATTTGATAAAAAGCTCGAACAAAAAACAATTCTATGGCTGGAACAAATACTTAACAAAAGGGAGTTAGCCGACCATGTTTTTTGATTGATATTTTGTGTTTTTACGAACAGGTCGCAGAAACAAAGCTGTCCTTTTTGAACGTGTGTTGTGTTCAGCATCACAGGTCTCTGTTGCTGTATTTACTGTAGAGACACGTTTTCAGTCACTTTGTGCTGTGCTGTTTTTTTCTTTTGGTTTTTTTTTCTTTTGTTTTGTTCTCTGTGTTTCCTTGCTGTTATATATTTTAAAAGTGTTAGGAATTTTAAGATTAACTTAGATTTGTGTGTCATAAAATGCACTCAAAGCTCCTCTGGACTTATTACCCTATGGGTAAGAATAAAAAGGAAAATAAATCAATATGTAACATTAAGAACTCTAGTCACTTTTTTCTGTAAATAAAAGCACTCTGGACAACTTCAGTGGTAAAAGGCGGTCATTGTTTATACTGATATATATTGGTATATTTGTTTCCACATAAAGGACTTAAAAACAAAATTAAAATGTCTATTGTATTCATTTCTTGTTTTAATATCTAAAGCTTAGAAAAAAACTGTTACAATCAAATTATACAGCTTTTCTATGCATCTTCAAATAAATTATTTGTCACATTCTCTGATACAATAAAACAATAGTTTTAACATTTCAATGACTGTTCTCCAGTGTTCTGACTTAACTAGAAACTTCACTAATTCAGGACTGCACTGCACCAAATAAAACTTGATTGACTGAGTGGTGTTTAACTTGTTAATAGACTCGGTGGTAACATCAAAATTACATTTTAAATTGCTTGAAGAACAGTGTTATTTTTCTTTGTGATTTGAACTCTATTACAAGTCATTGTTATCTTGGAGGCCTCAATATTCTTGTTTATATTCATTTGTACAACATATAAACTATCTTATTAGACTTTTTATTATGCAAGTCATTATAATATAAACTGCATAAACTGCATAGTGGATGGTGATACTTACAAAGCTCTTCCTATGCAGCAGAATAGATTTTGATAACTCAATGCATTACTGTCAAATGTTTGCTGTAGGATGTCAGGTTTTCCTGCGTTCCACTTTCAGTTTGATGTTTAAAAAGAAGCCGAAATCTTTTCAAATCCTTGGAGCTGAATTAAGATGGGGGGGATAGAAACTTTTTTTTCAATTAGCTGAGAGTAGAGCAGGCACAGTGGGGGCTGGAAGGAGTTGAGAGAGGCACACCACGGAAAGAATTACATTTCAAAGGAGAGATCCACCCGCTGGGTGGGGTCGTTGCCCCTCTGCGCTGTGAACTTTGACCTTTCGCCCCCAAGTTTTGTTTGGTGGCCGATCCCCTGCTCTGCAACCCACCCAAGCTCCAATAAAACTTCAGCATCGAGGCCTACTCATAGGAAGCTGTCAGAGACAAAGGTTTTGAACATGGGAAAAGCACACAGCCTTCAGTCCATGTTTTACCTCCCTGTGGGCCTGATTGTACCCTCCGCCATTGAGTTAGTAGGCCATGTGCCCATGTCCATGTTTAGCTTGTTGTCATTTCAGACCTCTCCTTGATCAAAGTAAATCAGGTACATCTGCTCACATAGGATACTTAGGCCCCTGCCCTTTCAGTGATTGCTGTAGGGATGTGTAACTTTCTGTTGATCCAAAATCATTCACATTATACAATAATTTCATTGCATTTCTCGAACTGGCACCATTTTCTAAAGAAGTGATTCTCAACACATGGGTAGATCATGGCAAGTTCTGAAAGGGTCGCGAGGCAGAGCTGGAAACCAGCAAGCTCCTTTGCTGATCCACGATCAAATTTCCCAGCCCCCGAATTAACACATATAAATGGGTCTTGGGTCTGCAATTGCTTAGCGCAAAATTAGTGAACACTCAACCAATCCAAGAAACCAAACCACAGATGCTTAATTTAAAATTCACAGGCACATCCAATCAGATTTGTGCGATAGGCATTGATTGGTGTATATGGATCATATCATTAATTTAAACCTATACTTGATATAGAGTTGCGACTGAGCTGGTAAGGTAAAAATTGAGTCGCGGTGCAAAAACGATTGAGAACCACTGAGCTAGAGGTTATTCACCTTGTCTATGAAATTTACAATTGTGGAATTTTTAAAGTAAGGAAGCAAACTCGTTATAGCTTGGGCTTTGAGGTGCTAATAGTTGAATGGTTGATGCAGCTAATGCCAGTATGAGAGACCACAGCATGTAGTAACCTCACTAGTAAACTCTAGTTCATTGATTTAGATGTATGTTCCTGGTTTCATAAAAAATGATCAAAGCACTATAAAGCTCTACTGAATATATGGAGTTTGCTAATTCAGAAACTACGCAATATTTTTGCATGCATCCATCGTCCATAACTGCACATGCAGTATAGGATCAGGGTGATCATATAGAAAAAACACACCCCAGAAAGTACACCCAGGACAAAGGGCCAATTCACACAGTGCACAAACACTAAGGGCAGTTAAACTAAACATGCATTTTTGGATAACAGAGAACCAAGAGGAAACCCCAGAAAACATGGGGAGAAAATGCAAACGCACACGCAAAGCAGGGGTGGGATTGGCCAGTTAATGCAATCTTTGCGTTTTTATATATGACATTCCTCATTACCAGGACCTTCATGCCCTCCAAATAGGACAGTCTTAAGCTACCAAATAAACAAATAACACATATCCTGACCCTCTCCTCCAACCCCATCCCCCCTCCATGCTAAAACAGAGACAGTAAGCTGACATTGAAAAAAGACTTGCAGTGTAAAAAACCCACACTGGAAAAAAAATGGACTATCATTGAAAAACCACATCAAAACAAAAGCATAAACAGTAAAATTACAAATGTTATGGTAAAAAAGGATCAAGTGTGTTACATTTCTTATTTTAGTCCGGTGGAACAGTTTTCAGTGGCCAAAGTTACTTCCAGTACTAGGGTTTCAATGCCAGTGTTATATATTTCAGTGTTTTTTTTTTTTAATCAATGCCGATTTTGTTTTTTCTCTGTCAGACTTAAAATTTCTAATTTAGCCCAATATGTCACTTACCGTCACACCTCCCTCCTCTCCACTGGCTGAAAATTGCAGCTTATAACAGGTTTCTGGCCTACTAATGATCAGCTTATGGACTACTTCTAATCAGCTTTCACCAGTTCCTACCTTTCAGTGGGCAGCTCTTTCAATACTTCCCTCTCCCCCAGGCCCCACAAGGCTGGGTAACGCTTCCAAAAACAATTGTTTGTTGACTGTTTCCATTTACTGGCTAATAATTCACCTCTTTAGGTTGTAACATGGTTCCTACAACTTGGTCACAAAAAATAGACAGGATGCACCATAGAAAAAATGGCAGCCCAGGGCAGAGCATCCACACACAGGCACACAGCAAAGGACGATTTCCTTGAGCTGCACTTTTTGGGCTGTGAGAATAAAGCATGCAGAGTATGCTGAGTAGACAGAGCTTTAGAGCTGGAGACACCATAGTACAGAGAGGCGATAAAATGTAACATGCTTGGTCCTGCTGAAGTTCCAGAAAATAGAAACTTAATTTAAAATCCATCCATCCATCCATCCATTTTCTAATTTAAAGTAAATTCAATGTTCAAGCAGGTATAGCATCTGGATAGATGGATGGATGGATGGATGGATGGAAGCTGAATTCAATTTCAGTAAAATTAGAAAATATATGAGTGCTATATATTTTTGATCATAAATCTCTAAAATCAGATGTCAATCAGTAACTGTAATAATCTGACTCCAGGAATTAATCGCAGACTGCATGTACATTAGGGTATTTCAACTCTTTTTTTTCGACCAGGCAGAGAATGTTATTGTAGTAACTGGTGGAAAGATGAATGAAGATTTTACCTTTTTTGGATGTAAAACATTAAAAAACAAAGATATTGCATGGCCCCCTTTGCTAGAAATAATTACTCCATAGAATTTATGCACCAGCCGATAAAGAAACACAACATGAGATGACCTGATAAGAGAAACTAACACTGAGTGTGAAGGTAGAATGAACCTGTGACAGTTCTGTGCACACTGTTCAGTTATCTGGTGAAAATGTTTACCCACAAGACATTCAAAACTATGGACCTTCAGTACTAATGATTCAAAGGATTTAGCAGCAAAAGCACTAATTGGCGATAAAGGGAATCAGAGGGAAGAGATAAACCAATTTTTACTTCATATGCAAATATAGGAATTAGACTAAGAGTTTTGAATGACTGACGATACTGAAAAAAACCAAACAAAACACCTTATTAGCACAATAATGGGCAGCAAATAGGCACCAGCAGGATGAACATGGAGCAGAGAGACAGAGGAGGCAAAGACAAAACAATACAGTGAACAGCTAGAGGTGCTGGGCAGACAGACCCTATAGCCCACAGACAATCTCATATAAAAGAAACGCACAACTGTAACGAATTCCTACTAAATAAACACAGACACACCTGAGTATGTATTCCTAAGCAGCTGAGTATTTAATGTCAAACTAATTCAAGCCCATCAAATTATTTTCTACCATGGTTAGTTATGTTAGCCTTTAGTAATAGCTAGGTTATTTGATTCTGTCCAACTTAATAGATACACTTTAAATAAATATTGAATATAATAAATATAAAACCTAAAATATAATGTAAGTGAACAATGGGTTCTTAGTTATTTTAAAAGTACAGATTTTTAGATTTAAATAAACTTTCATGAAATGTACTAGGACCAAATAATGGCGTAACTCCAAGTCAGATTTGCCTTCGGCTTGAAGTTCTGCAGCAATCCACCATAAATATTTATATATCAAATATGTAACAACCAAATATTAGACACTGTAGGCAGTATACTATTTTTTTTTTTTTAAAAATTCACTGACGTATTTCCGCTGCATCAATTCCGTCTTATGCCTAACATTTAGGCATAGATGTACTTTTAAGGACTGTTCTGGTAAAGTGAATGACGTAACCCGCCTTTTTGCGACGCCCCTGTTGCCATAGAGATCTTGACGTCCCCGGGTTAGGGTTGAAGGTTTAAAGTAGAAAGAAGGTGTAGCCAGCTAGTTAAGTAGATTTTGAATTAGTAAAGGGGTCGTTATATTACCAAGTGTGACAGTTGCACCGCTGTCTTCCAAAATATGGATCTGGGCGCTATTTTGTCGCACATCGAGGACGGAGACAGCGACGAAATTGAGAGGCGCCTGCTGCAGTACAATCAGGAGGTATGCCGCCTACGCCTTTCTCTGGCTGCTAGCTGTCAGTGGCGCCTAACCTGTTAGCTAGCTAGCCTGGCTTTTAGCCGGTTAGCCAGCTAACCTGATGTTTAATCTACTTGCTAGCTAGGTTGGCTTTTAGTAGGTTAGTCGGATAACCTGGCGATTAGCCTGTTAGCCAGCTAGCCTGACTTTTAGTAGGTTAGTCAGATAACCCGGCGTTTAGCCAGTTAGCCCGGCGTTAAACCTGTTAGCCTACTAGCCTGGCTTGTTGCCAGTTAGCAGGATAGCCTGGATGGAGATCGCAAGCCACGCAATAAACATTTCTTCAAAATGTTGAATTCGGTCTCTTTTTCTGTCCACAACTGGTTTTAAATTCGGCGAACTGGTGTGCTTATTAGCAAGGGGGTGTCTGTTATTAGCCTTGGTATGAGTGTAACGAGCTTGCAGAAGGATTTGCGTGCATGGGGCTGCGGTATAAATCCTTCATAACGCTAAAAGTAAATTATATGAATCATAATACCCGTGGAAGGTTTCCAAAACCCACCGGTATTTAAAATCTGTTTTTGATGGTTTAAAATTATGAAAAAATAGCGCTGTGCTCCATACGGTTTTCAAAACACAATCGTGTCTGTAATCTGCATATAACTCTCATTCTTATTTTCACCAGAACACGTATTATACTGCGCATGACATTTTACATAATGCCAGTCACTGTTATTGTTTTTGCTTTTCCCCCCCCATCTTTTATAGAATAGTCGCACCTTCACTTTTGACCAAAAAGAAGAGGACAAACGAGTTGTAAGTTGTTGACTTAATTCAGTTTTAAAACGAAACTGCCTTGACCGAGTTGGAACCGAAAGCTGTCTTCCAGTCCATAATTTCTCATACTGTTAGCTCATGAAAGTTTGGTTGTGGGTCCCTTAGGTGGCTGATGGTGGGCTGTGTGCTAAACGCTTTGTTTTGCTTCTTACTGCCCCACAGAGGCTATGTCAGGGTTTGCTGACTGTTCTGGGCAGACAAGTTCAGCCTCGCTGCCAGAAGGCCTGCCTGGAGACATTGCGCATCTTGTCTCGGGACAAGCGGGTACTTGCACCAGTGGCCACAAGAGAGGGCATGCTTGTACTGGGCAGACTGGCGGGACTGGAGTCCGCGGACGAGATTGGGGGCGGCCCAGAAGATGTACAGGTGTTGGTGGAGGCCCTGAAGTGCCTTTGCAACATAGTTTTCAATAGCCAGGAGGCCCAACAGGTGGGAGCCGACATCCAGATGGCCCGGGGCCTCTGCCGGCAGCTGCAGATGGGCCGCGCCTGCTGGCACGAGGTGGAGCTCTTCTCCTTGCGCCTGATCTTCCTGTTGTCAGCCCTGCGAACTGACGTGCGCGACAGTCTGCGGAGGGAGCTCTCCGCCGTCAGCGTGCTTACCCGAGTGCTAGAGGACACTCTGTGCGTTCGCTGGGTGGGGCCCTATGAGGTCGCTGCACCCAGCCCCATGGCTCCTCCCCTCTCAGCTGAGGCGACTGAACGTACCATGGAGGCTCTGAAGGCCCTGTTTAATCTCACACTGTCCAGCAGCACTGAAGAGGTGAGATGACCATCACGTAGCTACACATTCTGTGCATGATTAGTTATTACTCTGGGTTACTCATCCCGTGAGCTGAAGATCTGCACCCATTTTTGTTCCAGTGGAATATTTATAAATTCTTCGCATCCGTTGAAGTCAGCCACCTGCTTTCTGCTGCAGTTGCAGGGGGAGAACTTGCTGGGTTCTGCCCAGTATATGGTAGAGGTTTCTGTAGAGAGCGGAAAGAACCCAAGTCAGTTCTTTGTTTATGTTTAGCTCCCTTGCAACAGACTGCTAATGCAGCACCAAGGAGGAATCGGGCCTCACCATACTGCACACCTTTCAGTTAGCAGTTCATTGTTGGAGTCGCTCTATGGGTTTTTTTTTTATTTCAGTTTTCATTGGCGTGTTAAAGACAGCTGCTTAAATTATCCCATTGTTTTCAAAGCCTGAACCTGATGGGTTGTAGGATACAGACCGATTCCATTGTCTGTTTTTCCCCCACATGAGCTGTGTGCTGAGTTTTTTTTATTTTTTTGGTATTTTTTCCTGTAAGATTGAAATACAAATGGACTTGTTCTAACCAAAGGAAAAAACTTTCACCTAATATATAATTCATTGATGTGACAGTTCTTTTTTCGTTAATGTATTATGCACAAATCCAAGTAACAGAACACCGCTTTCTCTGGTCACCAGAGAAATGGGGCACAGATCTCATGAACTGTCAGCCTTTCCCTTTCTAAACCTTGTCCTAACTGATAAACCTCTTAATAGTACCAAAGCTGCCTGACCTCTGTTAAGGCTCTCCTGCATATCTTGAGCTCATATTAATTGGCTGAGAGGGATCAGGAATGCCGTCTGTTGTCCTTCCCACTTCTCCTTTATCCATAGCATTTAGCCCCAAGCGTCTCCTTAGAAGGTGCTGTGCGGATGTTGGGATTTGCGGAAAACTTGCATTTTGCTCTGCTGCTGTTTAACGAGGTTGTGCAGGAAGTGGTACCGCAATCACCAGCACTGGACCATATTTCGCAATTTTAATTCTGCAGAAATAAAGATCTGCCTTGGGGGCATTTTAAAAAATAGTTATTTGATTTTGTGTTATGTAGTGTTACCCCTTAACTAAACAGGGTTGCAAATCGGTCAGATGGTATTTCCAGCTTTTATTGTCTTCAGTTATTTTTAATTTTCTAATTTTGACAACCCCATGATTTTAAACGGAGTTGTCATTGTAAAGAATTGTCAAAAAAGTGATTGTATTTCAAAGACGAAAATGAGAAAGGAATTGCAAGTGTAAGTAATATCTCTGGACATAAGTGATACTTCTGTACTTTGTAAATGTGTGACGCAGTGAATGACCATACAAAATAACCTAAGTATGTGTGTCATAAATATATTTTTAAGTTTTTGAAAAATGTTGTCCTCTAAGGAGCAGCAGGATCTGAATTCAAATCCGTTTGGTACATAGAATTACAGTTCACATGTTGGTGTGAAATGTGGGATTGATATGATGGGATAGCTAATTCTTTACATAGATCTTATCTTAACTTGTCCCATTTTAGCTGAGGAATCCTCAAAATGGTTCTGTTAGCTATTCTCTCAGTTCTTGTTTGCATTTCAGGTCTTTGGTTACCCAGGTCTTTGAAGGGGTAGCCATCTTAAGTTGAAGACCCTTATGGTTTAGGAATTCAGGATTTGTCTGCTGTCTGCCCTACAAGATTAGTAGATGAGCAGCAGTAGTGTTTTTTTTTGTCTTTTTCAAAAGAGTTGGCACCAGTTCTTTAAAGCTGTGGGTGCCAAGATTTTTTCTTTTCTCCCATGATGCCAGGGATGTATTTAATGTATGGTAATGGCAGGCTGTATGTGACTTAGCCATGGGAAAAGGTTTATCTTAATGCTTCAATTTTCAAACGTTGTAGTAGGTAGTCTGTGAGAGTCCTTTTTTAGCAGCACAAGGAATTAAGTGTTTTTGTGTTTGTAAATCTGTCTTCCAAGCGGGTCAGGGTCACAGACGGTGTAGGACACACGGCAGCGGTCCACCCTGGACGAGATGCCAGTCTTTCACAGGGCATCCACGCATAGTCATGCTTTATGCTAGTTACCCTAAATCCATGTCTTTGGAGTGCAAGAGGGAACTGCAGTCCCCTGTGAAATCCCACACACACACACCCCCCCAGAGAAGTCTGTTTGCTTAACTATTTTTTGGCTGCAGTAGGAAACTCGCATAATACAGGGAAGATGCATAGACTCGTACATAGCATGGGGGTATATAAAATTTATGATAAATGTATCATCATAATTATATGCTCATGTAATGCATTTAACCATATGTTATTCTGACACCACAAAGCTAAATCATCAGTAGTACTGTTAAACGTGGAATCAGCCTCCTTTTTATATTCAAGTAAACTGTCAATCACTAAATCCCCATAGTTCATTCTGTGGGTACGAGAGGCTTGTTGTAGCCTGCAAGTGTGATAGTCAGCTAGCTGCAGTTATAGTGTTTAGTGGATATTTTATAAAGCTGTGTATTGCTGTTTAAGTGACGTGTCAGCACTAGTCTTAGTTAGGGCTACTGATGCCTTTCAATGTGATGTCAATGAACATCCCAGGTTTTGGCTGAATCCTCCCCTTCCTTACCTGACCCCTCCCCAGCCTTCCCCTGCCTCATCCCTGTATCCTATCCTGCCTATCCCGCCACCCCCCTCCCCCCCCGCCACACACACACATTCTGACTACTAAATGTCAAACTGCTCTAAGGATCACGTTTTACATCCTTCGTTTTGATAGGATGGTGCCCACCAGCTCCGCCGCATCTCTGCCATCATGCGGCATGTTTTGATGCTAAAGGCTCAGACAGACGACAAAACAGAGGAAGCTCACAGGTTGGGACCCTTTTCTCACAACAGTACGCATCCCCAGACTTTGCATGCAACTGCGATCGCGCTTCTTATACTGACGCTCTGTCCAAAAAAAACAAGATCTTTCCTGTTATACAGGCTGAAGTGTCATACCAGTGCCACATATATAATAGATACTTTTTGCAGTCTTTTGCTTAATTTTTGCTCTACATTATGCATCTGCTTACAGTAATTTTATTTTTGAAATGGTGCCCTTCTTGGCTGATTTTTCTGTGCTATCCGTGCTGGGACAGAACTTCTGGAATCAAGATCGACGCAGAAAAATCCGCTAATAATATAATGGCATAATGACTTTTATTATCGTTCCCTTTGCATCATTTAACATCTGAGCCATGATTTTGTCTGGTAATGCTTTAAGGGAAATGAATTTGGGTTGCAGCTGAAGGATTTGAGCAAGGAGGAATGCGTGAGGACGATTGTGAGGGAGTGTTCACATGTCAGTGCTGTAATGGCAGTGGAGGGGGGGTGTCAGGGCGCTGGCTGGCAGATATGGAGGGGAAGGGGGGGGGTGGGTGTCATCTTGTAGTGATTAATGACGTCCCTGACCCACCCGTGAGTGGGACCGTGTGGATTCCACTGGCCACCCTGTGAGCAATCGGGCCGGCACCCTTTGTGAAGCCTGTCCGAAGCCCCTGGCCCTTTGAGCCCTGGGGAATGGCCCCAGCGACACGGTGCGGACCGAACAAAGGCCGCCGGGACACCGGGAGCCCCGGCTGTGCTGTTCACCTGAAAGGGCTAAATGGAGCACGCTGGGATGGGAATTCCTCAGCCAGCAGCACCAATGACCCCAAGCACCATTCCACACTTTGTTTCCCTCCCTTTTAAAAGCACACACTGCGTCTCTCAATGTTTTACTGGACGCAGTGGTTTTATGACCAAATGTAATTTTTTCAGGATTTTTCTTGGAAAATACCCACTGTCAAACATCTAAGTTTTGCTGGGTTTTTCTTTTTCATGTTGACATTCTGTCACCAGCACCCACTTCTCTTTTCACATGGTACATAATTATGTGGGATTTTAATTGTATGATTAATTTTACCGATTTACTTAAATACCTGCATAGATAGGAAGCAATTCATCGCTTACTTGTCTGTTTTTGGTTTTTAGTGTGTAGTTGTCATCATCCTGAGGAGTTGGCCATCATCCTTCTGTACATGTGGTTTGGATGGCGTACATGCTGCTCTCTGGTCACCTAGTGCTGCCTGTGTGTGACGTCTCCAGGCCAGATCCACACAGGCTGCTGTCTTGGAGGGTTTTAATTTAGTCCTGATTGACACCTGACGCACCTGTCAAGCTACTTGAAATAATCTACATACTTTGAGAGCTTCCAGGACTGTGGATGGGTACCAGAGGCCGGAGCCTGAGTGGGCAAGCCTGGCATTGATCTACCTGAGGTGCTTATGGCTTTGCCATCGGATCAGTTGTTTAATTCAATAAATATAGGTATTCATATACGTCTACAAGATCTTACAGGATGAACCTACAGAACCATGGCAGTCCTGGAAGATGGTTGCCTGACTGTGCTCTGAATACAGGCTGCCCTGTCATTCCAGCTTATGAAAGGCTGCTTGCTTTGCTTTGTTATGTTTTATTATGGAGTCATACCATATATAGCTAAATATACTGAATATGTTTCTGGTGGGAGTGCATTGGTGCGCCATTCAGCCTCTGTCCCCCTGCTCGTGTCTCCCCCCTCTCCCTCTCTGGATGCAGCAATGCCATTAACCTGCTGAGCAACATCACTGTGTCTTGTTTGGACGTGCTGATTGACGTACCAGTCCAGGATGGCCAGGCGCAGTATGAGGGCAGGAACATGGAGGCAGTGTGGGTGCTGCTGAAGTTCATGGAGAAGAGGATAGACAGGGTAGGTGTTGTGCCTGGGGGTGTAGCGTATGGGATTCCTGGCATTCCCATACAGGGCAAGCCTGCTCCTCCCACACATCCCTTGTGTGTCCGATTCCGCACAGGGTGCGAACTATAAGGAGGGCCTGACGCCGGTGCTCAGCCTGCTGACCGAGAGTTCGCGGCACCACCGAGAGATCCGGAAATACATCAAGGCCCAGGTGGGCTAACGGACACCCTCTCAGACCCTACGAAACAATACCCCCTTAATCTTTCTCTGCATCACATCAAGTGGTACCGTCCGATTCCTGCAGGTCCTCCCCCCACTGAAAGATGTGAAGAACCGGCCCGAGGTGGGATCCACGGTGCGAAACAAACTGGTGCGCCTCATGACTCACGTGGACACAAGTGTGAAGCAGAGTGCGGCAGAGTTCCTCTTCGTTCTCTGCAAGGAGAGCGGTAAGAGAGCCGACCCCAGCACCTAAGCCGGGCTGAGGGGGGACATGGGATGGAAACTAGCAGGTCCCAAGCACATTCTACTGCTATTATTTCTAACCCTCAGTTAGAAACCCTCAGTGTCGTGACTGGCTAATACAAACTGTCCCAAAGATTAGATGGATGTGGTTGTCCAGATGCGAAATATAGGAAAATGATGGCATTTATTAACATTTTTGGACACTAAAGAAGAGACGTATCACATTCATTTGTCTCTTGCTGTGATGTAGAGTGAGTAATTTGCAGATTGTGAACACACTGCTCTGTGTCTCGCAGTGGACAGCCTACTGAAGTACACAGGCTACGGGAACGCGGCAGGACTCCTGGCGGCCCGTGGATTGCTGGCGGGGGGTCGTGGGGAGGGGCAGTACTCTGAGGATGAAGACTCTGACACGGATGAGTACAAGTCAGCCAAACGTTTGTGAGCATTAGGGTTTGGAGTGTCCTTTTTGAGAATGTGTAATTTAACATAGGGCTACGTACTGTGATGTAAGTAACTCGGAACTATATCATGCACACTATCTGCAGATGATGAAAAAATATTAAGAAGCCTTGGGGTCAGATCTGAACATGTGCTAACAGTTTAACAAGAATAGAATATTAAAGATGTAAGGAATGAAGATGATGGACATGAGCTCACAGAGATTAGGAATATGATTCCACATTGCATAAAGTAAACTGTAATTTTCAGCATTTGGAGAGAAATAGTGCCACATACTGGATTGGACTGGATTGACTGGCTTGCTTTTGGGTTCTTGAGCCAGACGAGTGTGACTTTGGTTGTATGTTTTGGGCCATCGTCTTGCAGTCTTCTCCCGGGTCTGTTGTGAATTGCATATGGTCTTCCTGCCAGATTTCTCTGTTTCCATTTTGCCTTCTGTCTTCATAAGTCCTGATTGGGGGGGGGGGGGATGCCTCCCCGAGTTGCCACTAACATGCTTTACTGGGATTGTGTGTGGTGTTTAGATTGGGCCATATATCAGCATCAAGGCCAAAAGGACCAATCTTGGAATGATTAGTTTTGTTTGGTCTTGGTGTCCCAAATACCTTTTGGACAAAAATGGTTGTGTGTGTGTGTATGTCTGAGCTACAAAAGCTCTGGTTTTTACTAAAATGTCCTCTTCTGGGCACATTTTCAGGTGTGCTGTTTTTCCCCCATGCCTTGATCAAGGACATTCATTTGGGCATTTTTACTTGGAGCTTTTCCTGCCTGCCTGCCTGTCTGTGTCTCATGGGGTATAGAAAGTGCTTTACAGTTTCACAGACATTTTAAAGGAAGAAAAAGAAAGAAATTAGAATAAGACTACAATAAATAGCAGTAAGCACAAAAAATGTAAACATGGAATACATTTAAAAAATTTAAATAACAATAATAAAATACCACCAAGAATGTGGGACTTTAACCAGCCACATTCTTGGTAGGGGCCCCTAGCACACACCCGGGCCTAAATCCTATATGCCTAAATCCTAATTGGTGCTACAATTTCATTTAGGGTGATGTCACGCATACAATCTCTCATTGCAGCAGAAATAACATTTGCGTAGTGTTTCATCGTAACAAACATCCCGTTAATATTCCTCCTCGCCGAGTTCACTCGTCTCCTTGTGTCTTCTCAGCATCAATCCCATCACCGGCCACATTGAGGAGCCTATGCCAAACCCCGTGGAAGACATGACCGAGGAGCAGAAGGAGTATGAGGCTGAGAAGCTGGCCAGCATGTTCGACCAGCTGTCGAGGTGCGGCTCGTGGCTTGGGCGCCGTCTGTCATTGGTCCATCACCGTGACTTTTCTTGATATTGTGTCTCTAGTAACATCCATCACGCTCCTGATCCATCTTTCTGACTCCCGTGTACGTGTGTGTAGGTTCCTTGTTCATACTGCTTCGATCAAAGTTTGTGAAACAAGCTCGAGGATCACTGTACGACTGTTAGAATAGAATGTCGATTGGTGTGAATGGACCACTTTCCCACATAATCATTCAAGTGATGCATATGCATCTTGGATCAGAATTAGTGACTTTCCAGTGGGAGAAGCTCTGTGTTGTGGCTAACTCAACATGCGCGCAGGTGGGTGAGCGCGGGTCGTTCCTGAGCGCGCTCCCTGCCAACCGCTTACTCAAAGCAAGAATTCTCGCATCTGTCCGGCCAAGAGCCACTCCTCAATTACCGCCGCCCTTGCCGAGCCACTGCATTCAGCCGGAGTCAATAGAGCCGCCCGGCTTACCGGCTCGCGCTCATTACAGGCACTGCATTAATTACCCGCTAATTGGTGCACGTGGTGGGCTGGGGAGGCAGCTCCCTTTATGTCTCATGGTTCCTTTTTGATAACATATACATATCGCCCCTTTGTATCTGACCCTTTGTCTGACAGAAATGCCAAACAATGTCCACTAACAAGGAGAGGACCTGGACACTAGCTCAATTAGATGAGGGTTTCATTGATTTGGAAGGCAGAAGAGGGCAGCGGCTATTGTCTGGTGGGGAGAAGCGGTAATGAGAAGCACGTGTCGGGGAGAGGTGGACCCCCCATCACCGGCACCAGCATCACCCCCCCCCCCCTCCTCACTGTGCTGGTGTGCAGTCCTTCGCCAACACCCTGCTCCCGCCTCTTGGGAGACCTGGTGCAGGCGAACAGGAATGTGCTTCACCTGCCTCTTAATTGCAGGTCGCAACCATTTTCCAATGACTTTACTCGCCCCCCTCCTTGTCTGAATGGGGGAGGGCCGCTAGCAGAAGCTACGGTTTGAAAATGGCATCGTCCCCTGGGCTGTTTGTATTCCTGTGGACCCACCATCTCCTCTGACCTTATTATGGCCTTGATTCTTTCTGATCTTGTTTGCTGACAGATGAGAAATCAGAGCTCTAGCTTACTGTTGCCTCACCTTTGGGACCATGGTTCAAGTCTCCGCCATGGCTCCATGTGGCATTTACATGTTTTCCCTGTGAATTGTAGTAACCAAATATGGATGGATCAGAAGCGTGGGTGCTATTAGGATGATGCCCCCTTACCCTTGTCGGAACTTATTTTATATATTTTACATTTTTAGGGTCCAGGCTAAGGTGTTCACTGACATCACAAAGCTTTTCTCGCCTACCAAGCTTTTTCTTTTAATTTTTTTAAAATCCCCATGAATCCTATTTAGGATAAAGAGTTAGATGGAGGGATGCATCTCCTTTTGTCTCATACATTTGATTTGTTTCCATGTTTTATTAACAAAAATGAGGAAACCCCCCCCCCTTCCCTCACGTACAAAACTATTGAGGTTACCTTTGAAAATTAATCTAATTTCAGTTTTTCACATGACTTCCAAATTGGCGCAGGATATGATGTCAGTGCAGCATCAGCGACTAACTTAATAAATAATCTAGCCTACGGAGTTCTCTTCATAACGTCATGTCTGGGCCAGGAGTGGAGGTCATTTGATTTCCGGCCCCACAGTGGAGATTGCTCAGTGTTCTGCAGCTAGGTCCTCTTGGATGTATGAGGGTAAGCAGGGGCAGAGGAACAAGATGTGAGGGGGCAAGAAGGAGCAGAGGAACAGGAGGTGTAGGGGGCAAGGAGGAATGAAGGAACAGGTGGTGCAGGGGGCAGGAAGGAGCAGAGGAACAGGAGGTGTAGGGGGCAAGGAGGAATGAAGGAACAGGTGGTGCAGGGGGCAAGAAGGAGCAGAGGAACAGGAGGTGTAGGGGGGCAAGGAGGAATGAAGGAACAGGTGGTGCAGGGGGCAAGAAGGAGCAGAGGAACAGGAGGTGTAGGGGGGCAAGGAGAAGCAGAGGATGAGATGAGCAGGATCATAGAAGCAAGGTAGTGAGGGACTGAAGCAGAAGAATAGGAATTGGAAAGATGATTGCACTATGAACATTACAATAGTCTGTGGTCTGTTAATGATCCACTGTTCATAAAGTGGGGTGTGGTGGAACTACATAGCATTTTATGGTGATTTAACATGTACCTGCGGAAAGTGTCCACAATTCCATCTTTGTAAGCTATGCTGGGCTTTAGATGACTTTGCATTGCTTTCATTTTACCGTTCGAATGAATGCAAATGATGGCTTTGATTGGGTAATTCGTTGATAAATCTTAGGCTGCGCTGGTGCCACACAGTGCAGATATAATTGGATTAGCATTGAGGGGCCGCTGCAGCTTTGAAGAGATTAGAATGAGCGCTGATCCTGTAATTAAACTGCCGGGAAGAATGGCCACCGGGCTGGGGGTGGGGGCCTGGGGGGGGCATCCAAGGGTCCTCAAGCACCTCTGAGGCGGATGTGGGGGTAAGAAAGATGTCTCCCGGAATAATGGGTCCCATTTAAAAAAAAAAAAAAAAAAAAGAATTGGAGGAGGTTAGTGGGGGTGCGAAACGCCAACAGCAGCGGTAAGAGACGCCTCTTCCAGCTGCAGGTGGATTGCAGAGAGGGAGCAGCACAGAGGCGCAGCCCCCACGGGTGCAAAGAAGTACACCTCCTTTATGTGGACTGACACGGTGGCCTCCCGCAAGCCTTTCAGATCACTTCAATTCCATCCTCTGTGGACCGTTAATTGGCTTCAGAGGAGCAGATGCCTTTGTCTGTTCCGTCTTGTTGGTACACACTTCTTCCTGCAAGTAGAGTTTTGTTTGGCTTCGCATTTGTTAGCTGAAAGCTGCTCACACATCTGTAGCTAATAGTCTTTTGAAAGCTCAAGTATAGTGAAATGACTCGCTGATTATTTGTTTTTTTTTTTCTTTCTTTTTAAAGAGATCAGTTGTTTTTAAAGATATAATTTTCTGAAGCATTTCTTCTGACAGGAACTTGTATTCCTTAGCAATTTTGGTATGTAAAGTGTTTGATATCACTTTATGTTCACTTACCATATACTTATTGATTTGTGTTTCCAGACAGGAGCTGATAAAACCGATGGGTGTAAGGCGAGATGGCACGTTGGCTCCCCTAGAGGAAACAGTCAGCAAATGCACTGTGGACAGCAGCAGCTCTGACTCAGACTAAAACGGAAATGCATGACTCCTCAGTCCTTCCCATTCTTAAACGCAGTCTCAAAAACAGGAAATTGGGAAATAAAACAAAACTGTGTACATGTCGATTAGGAAATGTACCCAAACAGAGGCCTGCATATATGCTGGAAAACTTCACTATTGGGCATGATAGAGAATGATTTGAAATGTTTAAAAATACCTGTTTTATGATCGTTAATAGACGTGTTGTGAAAAGTATGATACAATAACCAAAGGTCAAAAGATATTCTGACCAAAGGTGAAAAGTGATGTTATGACTTCGGCCCGACCGATTTTGGAGACCTTTGGAACGAAAGCATTCCTGCACATTATTTGTATGTACCTAAATAGCAGGGGTGGGGTGGGAAATCATTTGTTACAGATTCTTTGAGATTTAAAATTTGAGTTTCAATATCCATTTAAATGTAGGTTACTGTAATTATATGGGTCACTTTTGTTCTAATATATTTGCCTAGTTGAACAGCGTGATTTTAAGAGACCGACGTGTGAGTCTGGCTTGGTGCTGTCATGAATGAGCAAGTGTGTTTGCAGAGACTTTTCCACCACCATCTCAATTTAAATCCAGACTTTGCGCAAACTTTTTATTCTGTTAAGTAAATGGACATCTAGACATGAGTACAGCTTCTTGGTTTTGTGGTCCGGTGCAGTTTCAGTACACTAGAGAAACTAAATATGTTTTGAAATGGTTAAAACTATAAACTCAATGCAGAAACAGTTGTAAACCAAACATGAGACGATGTGTCGGTCGACGTGTCTGAATAACAAACCCTGAGATGCTCATTTGCACTGTAAAAATGTTAATTCAAAAGAATAATCATAATGAACTTCTGAAATTATGTTCTCTACTACCATAAGAAATTTACAAACGAGAGGAGGCCATTCAGCCCATCAGGCTCGTTTGGGGAGACCTTAATAGCTCAAGTATGGTTTGCGTATCTGTAGCGTTAAACACTCGTATAAGCTTGTATAAGAAATGTATTATTAGTTTTGTTGCTATTCTGAACTGAAAATGATGTAACCAATTGGCACACAAATACAACCCTTTAAATGCTATTCAGCAAACACTATTAAAAAAATTGCGATACATATCGAATGGCAAATATCGATATACTACTGATTGAGGACAGATCTGCCACTTGCCACCTCTATGGAATACTGTTGAAATTAGCTGTGTATAGAAAGAATGAAACAGGATATATATTGTACACAGCAGCTCATAAGTCTTGGGAAAAGTGTCTTTTACAAGGGTAAATGTAAGTAGTTGGTACATGAAATCATGAGGTTCAATTTAACACTGACTAACCACCACAGGCTTAAATTCTCAACTGCTCACTCACTCTTACCAAAAATGTTTGCGTGCGGTACAGTATAGTGTGTCATAGATGGTCAAATAGAATTATTACAAAACATTATGTAGTTTTGTTCACAAAACCTTTGTATGGGCAACTTTTTATATATTGATTTTGTTTTGCATGGTTAACCCTGGGTTTGGGATTTTATTCTTGTTTTTTCATAAAAACTGTTTCAGTGCACTGATAAAGCCCTTTTTAAAATAGTGCTGTAATGTGTGTTCATTCTAGGCTTTATCCGAAGTAGTGTATTTTCTATCCATCAATGAGCCTCATTCCCCTTCTGGCCAGGGGTGTAGTTCAGCTCTCTTCTGTAGTACCCAGGAGCCTGACAAGTCCAGTGGCATTTTATTTGAGATCTCAGCTGCTGAAGATAAAGGTTACTGAAAATAAACAGGGCTAAGCCTCTGTACAATAAGCACCATAACAGAACATACAGAATTCACAGTCATCTTCCCACATCTGCATTTTTCACTGGAAACAAAACAATGTGAAATTGCAGCATTGCTGTACAGCTCAATTTCCAAAAGAGCTGGGATGCAGTGACAAATGTAAAGAAAATATACAAATCCATATTTAACATCAAGACAACATCAAATGTTGAACATGAGAATTTTTTTTGTATGAGAAATATATGTCCAATTTGAATTTGATATCGGCACCACGTTTCACAAAAAATTGGTACGGGGCAACAAAAGACTGGAAAAGTTATGTAATGCCATAATGGAACATCTGGTCGAATATCTCATAACTAATTAGGTTAATTGGAAACAGGTCAGTAAGATGACTGGGTGTAAAAAGAGCCTCCCGGAGAGGCAGGGTCTCTGTGCAGTGGAGATGGGGAGAGGGTCACCACTCTGTGCAGTGGAGATGGGGAGAGGGTCACCACTCTGACACACTGCGTGGGCAAACAGTGCAATAATTTCAGAATAATGTTCCTCAATGTGATATTGGGAAGAATTTGGAAATTTTATCATCTACGGTACATAACATCATTAAAAGATTCAGAGAATCTGGAGAAATCTCTGTACGCGAGGGACAAGGCTGGAAACCACTATTGGACAGCCATGATCTATGGGTCCACTGGCAGCACTGCATCAAAAACACAGGATTCTATAATGGAAATCACTGCATGGGCTCAGGAACACTTCAGAAAACCATTGTCTGTAAACACAGTTCCTTGCTGCATCCACAATTGCAGGATGAAACACTACCATGCAAAGAAGAAAACATCTACCGGTAAATATGATCCAGAAACGCCGCTGACTTCTGCGGGCCTGAGCTCATTTAAGATGGACAATTGTCCTGTGCTCTGATGAACCAAAATTTCAAATTACTTTTGGAAATCATGGACATTGCGTTCTCTGGGCTAAAGAGGAGAAGGACCATACAGCTTTTCATCAGAGGACAATTCAAAAGCCAGCATCTATTTTGGTATGGAGGTGCATGAGTGTCCATATGTTGGGTGGCTTGCATATGAGAAGGTACCATTAATGCTGAACGATATACAGGTTTTGGAGCAACATCTAGTGCCATCCAGACAACATCTTTTTCAGAGAAGGCCTTGTATATTTCAGCCTGACAATGGCAAACTGCATTCTGCACATATTACAACAGCCTGGCTCCGTAGCAGAAGAGTCCGGGTGCTAGACCTGTCATCCACTGAAAACATTTGGCACATCATGAAACAAAAAATACAACAAAAGGAGACCCTGAACTGTTGACCATTTGAAATCCTATATCGGGCAAGAATGGGACATTTCACTTTCAGAACTCCAGCAACTGGTCTCCTCAGTTCCCAAACGTTTGCAGAGTGTTGTTAAAAGAAGAGGTGATGCAACACAGTGGTGAACATGCCCCTATCCCAACTTTTGAAAAGTTTTGCTGGCATTAAATTCAAATTGAACATAAAATTTCTCAGCATTTGATGTAATCTTTGTTCTATTTTCAATTAAATATGGGTTCATACGTTTTGTAAATCACAGCATCCCAATTTTTGGAAATGGGGTTGTTTATAATGAGTGAAACCTCCATATGAAAATCTAGTTTAAAAGCAATTTTTATTAAACAGTCAAGTTATTTACTTTTACATAAAAATAAAATACAAATACGCACCTACATTAAGTCCAGCACAAAAAAAATATTAAAATTCCACGTAATATGGCAGATTGCAATTAAACCTCTGAAAACAGTTTCTGTCCAAACCCAAGTGATTGCCCTACACACACTGACAGCTCTCAGCCTCGCCTCTCAGAGAAAATGCCCAAAGTTAACTGTCCCAGGCAGGATATTGCAGTCCTTTGTTGTGGGACAGAAGCATTTATTAGACTTGTGGAGATAGCCAGCACCCCCCACCCCCCGCCAAACTGCCGAGGTCACAGCGCCTGTGAAAACACACAGCGGGGCCTTGCCACACTCAGGAGGCCGTGCTTCCCATGCTAATTTAGCGCCGTCCGCCCCGAGGTGGGCCCTGCCGTTGGCTCCCGCTTGTCGCCACCTCCCTCTCCTCCTTATCGGGCCCCTCGGTTCTGCAGCCTTTCATCCATAATGGGCTGCAGCACAAACCCGTAAACTTTCCCACCTTTCAAACTGCCCGTGTTCACTTATCAAATTTTTTTGGTAGCCAGTAACCTCATTATTCCTTATCTGTGTTCTGCAGTCACAACTAATTTTCCGTTTCAGATAAAAAAAAAAAAAAAACTACAATCATTTTCTGACTGGAAATTCTAGGTCCTTTCTGGACTAAAATCAACATAGAAAACAGTGTGACTTTGCAAAAATTTTAAGAACCTCACAATTGCATTGACTGGCCAAAGTGCCAACACAAATTAGAAATGCAACAATTACAGAGAACACATACAAAAAGAGAATGCACATGATCGGTGTCACCATAGGAACTGGATTTTAAGAAGAAAATATTGGCACACGAGTACCCTCAGACAGCACAGAGTTTGTTCTCTCCTGTCCAGGGCCAGGTGGCCAAGCTCAGCTGCTGGGGGCAGAAGATTCGGTGCTCTTGCTGTCCGCCTCTGAGTCGTCGCTGCTTTCGTCGCCACTACGGCCACTGGCCCCGCCCCCTGGGTGCTTCACCTCTGCCAGAGTGAGACCCCAGCCGCTTGCAGAGAGAGCGCCACCTGCCTTCGCAAAGTGCACAAGAACGGGAATGAGAAACACTTCATGCTCACATCTATTTAAATCTATTACTATCAACTTCATTTCAAGGGTCAAGTTTTATTATCATATGTCCCGAGAAACACAGTGGAATTCTTGTCCTACAGTTGCAAGGGAAGGGGACAAGTTCATGTGGGGACAATAAGACAAACAGCAGTGCATTAAAAGACACAGCAGTGCAAGTCATAAGTGACATTTGGGCTCCCTTTCACATTTAAATAAAATAAATGATGACTGATCTTCACTGAGAAAATGAACAAATTAACCCTTTAAGGACTTTTCATTTTACTTTGCAGAAATTCATTTGGGTTGTTCCCCGATACCTTCTGCTCCTCATCTTGAATCAGGTCACAGATATCTTGGTGCCAACCCAGGATCTGTGCCAGCTTTCTGACAGAGTCCAGCAGGTCCCCCAGCTCCATGTAGTCCCCTCTGCGCAGTGGAACCCTCTGGAAGGGGCCCACTGGGTCCCGGTTCAGCAGCAGGCGGGGAACCGTGGACCTCACTGTGTTCACAAGGCTGGCAAAAGGCTCAATCTGCAACAGGAAAAAAGCCAACTCTGTGTCAACACTAGCATGGCACACACACACACACACACACACACACACACACACACACACACACACACACACTTATAAAAGTGTGAATAAACTGTACAAGATAAAAATGTTGTTTTGTATGTCCCAACTTCGTTTTCCACATTTGGAGTAAAACAATGGCCAATTCTCCAATGGTAAACAATTCTTCAATGATGACTGAAACAAAAGTAGGAACAACTGACCAGGCACTATTTGGACACAACCTAAAATGCTTAATGACTTTCGTAAATGCAACACATCTAGAACCATTTATTGTTCATTTATCTAAAACTTATCTAAATAAAAAGAAACAACTTTTATATAGATTTACACTGTAACCACATCTCTGTTATAAATTAATGGATGTTTCATAACAGGAATACACAACCTCTTTTAAAGATTAACTGCATAAACATGAATAATTTCATGTCATTATTATCACTTATAAACAAACTTCAACATCTGTAGCACAGGATTTAATTTTTTTCCCCTCCTTCTAGAATACTGTACAATAAAAGTATTCAGTTAAACTGAAGCAGTTATATTAATTATGTCTGGTATTTATCTTCTTATGTGAATTCTGATGAACATCTTAAAATTCTCTATCCCTGATTTCATTGCCAAAGCCAGGGCACTGGCCTGTATTTCCACCAGCCAAGTGGTCTTCTGTAATGTAAAATCATTCAAGTCACTCATAAGAACCTGCAAGGATCACCGGACAGAACAACGGCACCGTTTAAGCCAGTCAGCCGTTGAAATGCATACAGCAGCTCACCTGCAAAGACGTGCCCATGATGATAAGCAGGTCAGCCTTTGGAAAGTCTTTGATATGCTGGAAGTAGCTTTGGGGGAGATCCTCCCCAAAAAACACGATATCGGGTTTGACCGTCCCTTGGCAGAATGTACACAGAGGGACCCGGTCAGTCATGATGAATTTCTTTAAAATAAAGAGAGGGGGGGGGGAAAAAAACACTTATTTGAGTCATATTAGGCTGAATACGATAGATTTTAGCATAGTCTGACATCAGCAAATCGATAGAGTTTTCAAAGCAATATGAGGTAACTACACCCTATGCAAAGAATACCCAAGCCCCCCCCCGCCCCCCTGCAGCCCCATACTGTATAAGGGGGAAATTCCTAGAAGGCAGTGCCCAGATTTTCGATTCATCAGCCTCAAAACTTTAAAATCATCTAATGATCTAATGTGTGAAGAGGAAGTGTCACAAATTACAGACGAGATATAGCCTGTGCGTTCCTCCACCTTGGCTTCTTCAGCTGGAAACGGTGTGTAGCACAGGTGACAGGAAGCCGAAGCAAAGCTCCCGTGGGCCTCCACGAGCTTCTCCTCCGGAATTCCACACACTAGGTACATGGACAACACATCAACTGATCAATAATTGGTATCTATAAATTGTCCATATCAGGTCTTCACTATTTTACAGGGTCAACCACAATGAAGAGGGTCCTGAGGAATTAGTTTGTTTGAGAACTTGCAGAAATTCATGTTCCTTCAGTGAGGCTGACATGAGTAGGATGTCCGGTGTGTGGCCCTCACTCTGCTCCAGGCCGTCGATGTTCTGCGTGTACATTCGGAGCAGCAGGCCCTTCTGGTGCAGCATGCGGATGAAGTAGTGAACGTAGTTTGGCCGGTGGCGTCCAGGGTAGAGTTCTTTTGCCAAGGAGAAGAAGGGCCGTGGGTCGTTGGAGAAGAAGTCTATGTTGAAGATGGCTTCAGGGAAGGGGGTGTGGTACCTCTGGAGGTTCGCATACAGCCCAGTTCCCGGGGTTCTTTTTGGAGAAAGTCAGACGGTTAGGACATCAAAGGAGAAGGTGACGGAAGAGGCGGGGGACATGATCGCATGTGTACCTGAAGTCCGGGATGCCGCTGGCCGTGCTGATTCCCGCCCCCGCCACCACCAGCACGTTGCGACATCGGCCGAGCTTCAGTAAACGGGCTACAGAGTTCAGGGTGCCCCGGGGGACGGCTGTACGGATGGGTTTGGAGGCCAGCCTAGGGGGGCTGCGGGAAGACTTCATGCCTGGGGGGGTTCTGTGTCTGGGGGGAGCAGTGGCCTTCAGCTGTCTGCCTTTCCTGATAGAGCAGCAACACCACCATTCAAAAACAAGTAATTTATTCAAATAACTGGTTAATTAAGCCTCTTACTTGTAGGTCAACACTGCAGCGGAACTGAAAATGCTGAAAAACCCAAATAATGGAATTCCTACTGGCAAACTGGAAATCAATTTTGGTTTGATAGGACACTAACATGTAAGACGATGACGACTGGATCCTGAGTGCATCATTTTCACTCTCTATGGACCTATAGATCGGAATATATATGGGTCCTTCTCATTGTTTACCATAACATACCAATTAAAAAAAAAAAAAATTAGTTTGAAGCCAGATACAAATTATACAACTTCAATGCCAAATTTCTGCAATAAACAAAAAAATATTTCAAACCCAGGGCAAGGACAAATTGTACATTTTTAACTCATCCTAACTAAAAAGTTAAGGTGATGTCAAATATTTTGCACAAAAAACAAAAACAAACTGTATTTCACTGTAAGGTGTTTTTCAAGTTCCTCTTGTTTGCACGCTGACTGAACATTTTTTAAAAGCAAAGGACTGTGGGAAAAGTACCCATGAGGGATGAAGCCTCACCTGGGCAAAGTGGCCTCCTGCTCACTCATGCTCATTAGACTGAGGTCCTGGGCCAGGGCCGAGTCGGCCTGCCTGCCACGCGGGGCGCCCTGATTGGGGGCCATCTGTGGGCCTGCTGATGCATCCTGTGGTACGGTTGGGTCGCCCTGCCTAGCTTGGGCAGAGGAGCTGCGGGTGACCCTGGAGAGCGTTAGCGGGACGGGTCTTCGTTCTTTGCTTGGTTTGGCCTTGCTCATGCTGCCCTCTACGAAGGAAACAGTCCAGATCTGTGAGACCACCCATCATGTTTGATTCTCTGTCACCATAAAGCTGCTCACAATGACTAGAATGAAGACATTGGCTTATTCCAAATCGACAAACATTTAATAAATCATAACTGGGTCATCCTTTAATAAAAAGAAACAACTTTTATATAGATTTACACTAACCACATCTCTGTTATAAATTAATGGATGTTTCATAACAGGAATACACAACCTCTTTTAAAGAGGTTAACTGCATAAACATGAATAATTTCATGTCATTATTATCACTTATAAACAAACTTCAACATCTGTAGCACAGGATTTAAATTTTTTCCCCTCCTTCTAGAATACTGTACAATAAAAGTATTCAGCAACGTATGAACAGTGACACTGCTTGGTAGTTGAATGTTACTCTTGAAAAACACTGAAGTGTAACACATTCTTACACTTACTTTAATCCTTTATACATACACACTAAAACACTGCTATCATCCAAGGATTTCAGGTATTCGATACAACACAAGAAATTACAAGGTAAACACTCTCGCTCTGTAGATATGAAGCACAAGGACTGACATATGTACTGCACAATGCATTTTTTTATTTTAGAATTATGCTGGTTACGAGAGCTTTTACTGTATCTCTTCTTATTAATGCATCCCGGTAACTAAAAGTATAATTAGAATGCATTATTCCTGTAAATCAGTTCTTTTTAAATGTCTAACATTTATTTTGCATATGATACAGACCACCGTGCCTTAGAGATAGAGCATTAGTAGTAAAATACAAGTAAGCACAATCACCTTGGCTAAACAGATATTAGTCTTGCAATTTACTGTGGAGACTTCACCAGGCCTTTGCTGAAGGAGTAAAATGCATCCAGGATCACAAGTCAGGAAAGTAAGTGGGCTTCATGGACATGCCAGGCTTCCTGAAAAAATAAAATGATGTACTTCAAACAGCCAGGCAAAGTTAACGAGGCAATGCTGTTGACTCAGTAGTTCTGAGTCTGTTTTTACACAATACCATGTAATTTAGTATAAAGTGTCTGGATCAATAGACATTACACTAATATATTACATAAATTAGCCACAAATTATTGTAAGATTAAAATTGAGATGCACTTTATTGAACCCACAGGAAAATTCTGGTGCATAGCAGATTTCCGGTGCACAGACGAACATACACATAGTGCCAGAGAGAGAGTGCAAATACAGTACACATAGTACAAACAATCAACACCCAAGTAGAACATCCTAAAAACTAAATGATATTTAAATACAATAAAATAATAATAATAGATAAACAGTTGTATATGTGCCATTGAAACAGGTAGCAAGACCGGATGCTTCCTGGGGCGCTGTGGCTGGGGGTGGGAGTGGCCTGTTGGGAAGAGGCTCTGGTGTGTCTGATGGCAGCAGGTAGAGACGTTCCTCAGTAGCACTTTTGATGACCAAACAGCATTGCGTTTCTCTGCTTGTCATACTCAACTTTTATAATAAATCAAGAATTATCAGCTATTCAACAATAATCAAAAATAAAAACACAAGCATGCTTCCATAGAACAGTCCATCAGTTTCATTAATTTATTTTAATTGTCACTACTACCCGGCCAATCTGCCTTAGTACCATGGCTTGAGTCAGCAGACAGAGTCTAGCTGACCTCGCTCCAGGCAGTTCTGAGCTTCTCTTCTACACACTTAAAGAAACATTTTGGATTTGAGGGCACCTCCCAACAGCTACCTGACCCATATTTAAAAAGCCGTTACTATACAATCATTACAATGCACATTTGTTTCTCTGCCACTGACCAAAGAAAAGCCGAAAATGTTTTAAAACCGTCACCTCCACACAAAAGGTAATAGCGGTAATATATTTACACCCCCTTACCCCCCCACCTCCTTTGGTGGCTTTTCAAGGCTGCTATGCTAATACAGTCCACAGCTGTGGCAGCTTTATAGTTTAGGGTGGGAGGTGGAGGCAGGAGGGTTGGGAGGTGGGGGCTGGTTTGGCGAGTGAAGCGAATTTAAAATAAAATAAAAAAAGGGGGGGGGGACCCTAGATTGACTGTGTGTCAACAGATCTAGCTGGGAATGAAAAGGGGGAGAGTCCTCAAAGGTACCACAAGCCGAAGAACAACGGGTTGGGGGGGGGGGGGGTGACGAGGAGAGATAAATGATGTGGAGGTGAAATTCAATAAACGGGTGCGGAAGAGAAGGCGGACGGTATGGGGTGGAAAGCCCCCCAGATTTGGGGGGGGGGGGGGGGGGTCATTGCTTACACTCATGGGCTTTTCTGTGCCTTCAAAAGACTTCCAGGAGGAATGAGCAAAACTGGCCGGGGGGAGAGGGTCAGAGCAGACAAAGAGCTACAAGCCGTAAAACAAGGCTAACGTCAGAGCGTGTGAAAAAAGATAACAAAACCTTTTCAGGGCACCTTATTGCCCCAGGGGGGGAAGGGGGGGGAAGGGAAGGGAAGGGAGGGGGGGGTCATTAAGAAATTTTAGGTGACAGTGATGATGACAATAAGCCCATCAATATAGTGCAATAAAACATTTACTTTGGAGCGGGACAGTCAGCTGATAGGAGGGCTTTATGTGCCTCAGCGGAGCAGAGAGATCAAGACACTACAGATTAGCGGCAGAGCAGGAATCATATGAAAGTGTTAATTCCGGGGACTATATTAAGAATCATGATCAGCGTACTATATTATAATAATGTAACAGTAATAAACTATATTACAACTATATTATGAGCCAAATTGTAAAATGTATTGCGACCTAAAATGTTATACATTACTTGGAAAAAAATAATAAGGCTCTTTAACAACATAGCGACAGGAGGCAGCTTGCGGTCTTTACGCCCACTCATCCATCTATCCATCTATCCATACGCTCATCCTGATCAAGGTCACAAAGGGCTGCAGCATAGGGCACAAGGCAGAACTATACCCTGGACTGAATGCAGGCCATAGCAGAGCATACGCATATACACAATCACCCACTGCAGGAAACCTGGAGTAGCAGAGGAAACCTGCGGGGATGCGAGATGACAGAAAACCCTTCTGAGCCACCATACTGGTACCACATTATCAGGCAATAAATAATTAACATCAAGGTTAATACATGACTATGTATTATAATGACATTGCATCAATATACTAAAAGGCAAAGTGGAGAGAATGATCAGGCTCTGACTGCATGAAATGTGTGTGTGTGTGTGTGTGTGTGTGTGTGTGTGTGTGTGTGTGTGTGTGTGTGTGTGTGTGTGTGTGTGTGGGGGGGGGGGGAACCATTTCTCAGAACCATGAAGGAGGGAGCTCATTTGGTAAACATTATTAGCACTAACAAATCTTGAAGAGTGGAAGTTTCCCCCAAACCACTGTAAATGTCAGACAAAAAAGGCAGTAAATTGTCCATGCCTTGAGGTGCACTTCTGATGAACGTGGGAAAATGACAGCCCAGACATTACATTTTTAATTTTATTCCTATTATTTCTGAAAAGTGAAGGCTATCCAAGTGGTTAACACTGCATACTGTGGCAGGAGCAAGTCAATGAAGCGGCTGGGCAGGACACATTGGGACGCATCACACACAGAGAAACACACACGCAGGCTACGTCAGCGCAGCTGCAGATTTGTATACTTGTAAGTCACCATGCATAAGACAGTAAACAATGCAAAGAGTAGCTAACATGCCCGAATGGTGGTTCTATTTTTTTTTTTTAAATATATATTTTTTTATATATATAGTCTGCATGAGAGAAAATGAATCTGATATTTTACACATAGTGCCCAGCAGGCCAGTGGAAAACAAATGCTGAATAATACACATATAAATCTTTCAGCAACAACTGGCGTATGTGCACCAGACCGACGATCAGTGAAATTTAGAGGACCAAACTATATATCATTTTTGTGCACATTGTTAGGATTGTATTTAAGAATCTGCACTTCCTCTCTCTCCCTTACGCACTCATCTTCCTTAAATAACGTTACACCACTAAAGGATGACAAGAGCAAATATCTGAGTCTCAGTTGGTTTGGTACAGTGTACTTAAGTCTATGTATAAGATGGTCTTGAAATGAATAAATAGACATGTTTGTCCTTGCTGGGACGATGAGCTTAAACATGTCACCTGAACGCCCCCTAGCACAGTAAGGGGGTAGAGCAGTCGTCTTACTAAGAAAGACTTAACTAGCTTGGGCAGGGGGCTTAATGACTTCGGGGGGAAAAAACCAACACGGTTGCCAGGGCTGTGGGAAACCATGGCGAGAAGTGTAGCAACGGCTTGTCAGCAGCAGAATGAGCCGCCAACAGCTGCAAGGGCTGGGGACTGTGCAGCGCCGGGCCCGGCTGGTCCGATTGTTGGCCCTGATGTAGACAAATTGACTCAAATTAGTTTAGCATGGGCCGCCTGGCAAAGGGAGCACAACTGGGGAGGCTGATGGCTACCTCAAACCCAGTCACAAGATTATGGACGAGACCAGGACTATGTATTCCTGGATGGAGGGATCACGTACCATGTAACAAAGTGCTCCTTCAAGATCAGAAAAAAAGATAAGCATTTCTCCCAACATTAACTCAAACTGAAGCTTGCTCCCTAAGCCGAACAGGAAAAGAAAGATTATGAGGTCATGCGCTGCCCTGGTACAGCAGTCTGGATGGAGGCATGATGCTCTGCAAGAACTCAGATTCACAGCATTCAAAAGTGTAGAGCTGGAGTTGTCCCCTCTGCTCTTTGAGCTCTCAGTATAAATGAGTAAAATCTGACAGCAAAAGTAGTGCCAAATACTCCGGTCAACCTGGATTTACATGAAAAAAAAGTGACATCATACAAAGATGCACTCGCTTTCTGTACCAGAGAAGGTGGACTGACTCCTGAATGCGGCCGAGCCAACAGTCCTGGGCGATCTTGACACCTGGGGACCACCAAGGGTGCCGCATCTCCCTTTGCGTTACAGTAATCTTATTAGCCCTCGGCCCACAATGCAGTGTGCCGCCCCAGTGCTCGCCACGGCCCAGTCGCCCAGGCCAGCCTTAATCCTTTTCAAGCACCAGTTGTGAGAAAGGCAGGCGGGAGAAGAGTCTTTTCCAGTAAAATGGAAAAACACACACACACACACACACACACAGCAAGAGCCAATGTTCTAAAATTTGGCTTGAAGTAAATTGCTGCTTGTCCACTAAACCAATTGCCTTTATATAAAATAAACCTAAAGCAAGTGTCAGAAAAGCAGGTAGAAAAAGCCACAAAATACCGATGACTCAGAAAGCAACCCTGCCAGACACAGTAAGTGTTGTCCTGAAACTATCTGGTAGAGCTCCTGACAGCTTTAGACTTTGATCACTGCTGCCCCCCCACCCACAAACTTCTTAGCGGGCCAGTTGCTATGGAAACCCAGCCAGTTCCCCACCAAGGCGAAGCTAATTGCCACTTCTTTCATTTTCCAGCCATCTCTAATAATACATTACCAAGTGTCGCATCTTTGTAAGGATCTTCAGGTGACACAATACAGCCAATTTGTGTTGAACACAATGTTTGCTCAACAGCAAGAAAACTTAAATTATGGAAGCACCTCACTGCATAACTTCATTGTCAAATCACAGATAACCATACACCTAATCACCAAGGATACTTTTGTATACTACCTGCCCTGTTTACAAAACAACATGAATTTTCTGCTAGTGATTATGAATCATGTTGAGAACAGAATGAGTGAATATAGGTGCCATTAGTTAACAGCCAGTGTAAGGGAAGTGAGTAGCAGGGTAGCACAAATAACAAAAGGTTCAGTAAAATGAATGTTTAAATCATGAGAAATGGCAGGGATGCAGCAATACAGATACTAGTATTAGTAGTATCTGTATCGATTCTCATGTACTCAGAAACATGACAATGCGCAGATGCCTATAACCAATACAACCTAACGTATCAGCGATATCATTATCGAGTAAAACAAACAGGACACAATGTCTGAGGTGCGTAAATACTTCAAGATAAACAACAAAAACCAAAGCATTATGAAGTGCAAACAGTGCTCTGTACACTCTGAACGTTTCTATAGGCTACCTTAATCGTTACACCGTGAAGTTTGGCAAGTTTTAATGCTGGCTATTTGGCTGAATACTTTAGATATTGTCATGCTCTTTAGTTGGAAAAAATGTACTTGCTTGGTGCCACGTGCATGGATGTATGCAAGTATGTATGTGTGTGTGTGTGGGGGGGGGGGATTATTTTCCTGAAGTTTCTGAATTAAAATATTGCATATTATTTTTTAGGCATCACTGAGCCTTAATTGGCATTGGTAATTACCAGAAAGTGAGTATTAGTACTTGCATTTGGTCTGAAAAAATGGAACTGTTGCATTTGTATAGAAAAATTAAATGATAGCTTCAGGGCAGTTTGAGTGTGGATGCATTTACTGCATTCTGAGATGGCCAAACAAATCAGTAAGACAGAATGATTAATGTAACATCAATATTTGCAAGTGCAGTTTCATCAATGTTAATGGGCATATCAAAACTTTGAGGAAGTGAGTGCCATCTTTAAATGATTACAACACGAGTAGATAAAATGTTACTATAGCAGCTCAGAGGGTAATCTTACATGAGAAACTTCCACAGTGACAAGCATACATCAATGACAAATGCTAACATTTACCTCATCATTAATTGTCCCAAATTGAGCTGTTAACACAGCAGCTAATTCTGACAGCTTAGGTTCTTTTATTTACTTATATGGCTTGACATATTTTTTAAGGATGTGCATTGCTCTTAAAACTACATTTTATAACATGTATTCATATATGGACATGATAGGATTAGAGTATATTAATCATTTTATACATGTGATACATTAAAAAGCGGTGGTGGGCTACTGAAGGGACAAGAAAGTTCTGCCATTATAAAATAAAAAAAAACAGAAAAACTATATTAATCCCAAGGCTGCCCCCTGCTGTAAGGGCCCGATATTACAACAAACTCTGCAAAGGCCCAACAAGCTACACAACTTATTAAATGTTTTCATTTTACATGTAATTACATCACAAACAAAGTACAATTGGAGTTCACAAGTTCTCCCCATTTCTACACGGATTTCTCCCCACAATCCAAAAGCATAAATATTAAGCAAGCTGGTATCTCTAATATTACATATGATGTATGATGAAATTACCCTTTATTTGCCATTTGCACAAGTAGGTGTACAGGTAAATTACAATGCTTCTTGCACATTCCATCATACTGTCCTGTGAGACAATATATACCACATGACTGTGGGCAGTGGTGTGTTCTCTGCAATGAGCTGGCATCCCACCCAAGGTGTCCCATTCCATGTGCCCTATGATGCCTGGCATAAGTTTACTCAGACCCTGCACTAAATGAGCAGCGACAGAGGATGTATGAAGTATAACAATCTCATTTCAGATGCAATATTTTTTCAGCTCTCTGCATAACTGATTCACACGGAGTTTTGTGAAACATTATTTCATTATTTTATTTCATTGGATAAAACAATGAACAGATGATATCGCTTTATTTACAGTAAATCTTACTATTATAATAATTATTATAGCATTATGATTGAATTATTCTTCTTGACGGCTCATTAGTGGTCCAGAGGAATGAGAGCAGAATATTAAACCACGCATACGTATTTTAATTACAATCAGTATAAATCCCAGTAAGGACAAAAGACAAAAGTGGCAATAGCACAGGGTGGACACCGTTATAGAAAAATATCTATTGATTTGTTACTTATTACCGTTTTCCGAAGCGGTTGGTAATGGCAGAAATTCCGGAATCTGTATCAGATATCGGTAACTGAGAAACCAAGAGCTGGTTTTAAAAACAATTTAAGTGAAATTGAAACGCATATGTATTGATATATGAAAATAAGTATATGAAAAAAATAAGCTCATGACTACACTAGTACGTAAGTACGAGAAGTCCAAATTAAGCTACTCAAACCGAAGAAAAAATTAATCAGACAAGAGATTTTAACGAGAATAAACACTTACTTACATGTTTGTGTTTGGAATGCATAAAATCAAAGTTTGTCACTTACTTGGATATAAAATGTAACAGAATGCGCAGCGAAAAAAAGATTTAAAACACAGGACGTCTCGGTTAAGTTACCTGTCCTTTCTGAAGATGCAAGAAGTTTTGAAAGTTCGTGAATTGCAGAGCGGGTCATCAGCGAATATGAACACCAGCCGGTGATTTTCTTACATGCAAAAACCATAAAATTACCATAACGTTTCCCACTTAATAACGTTCTCATCAACGAACAGCGATATCTTGTATTAACGGCATTTTATAGTTGTTTAAACAGAATTTGTACTATTTCTCTCCACAGCAACGACTTGTAGCGTCCAGGAAAAGGAAGTGCGTCATGTCGCCAGCAGCGCTGCTTACGTCTCCAAACTACCCGAGTAATCAAAAAAATCGCGCCAAAACCGTCCCGCCAAAACGATCCTGACGCACGAACGTTTATCATATTTACAATAAGATTCTATTATAGGCCTACTGATAACTGCGTTATCTGTGTGCCACCTGGTTATAAATCACTAAACAATGCTGGTCTGGCAGTGAAAACAACAATTTATTGTTTCAGAATGAAAATGCTTTATCAATAAGAATAACGATGTGAGGAACATTTTTGATAAATTGGGGGTGGGGGGTGGTGAATAGTGCCACATTTGAATTTTATAAATACCCGAAAAATTAGGGAAAATTCATCTGTAATCCCAACGAACAGTGAGCGGTCCCAGAACTTGGCAAAGTTGGCAGAGAGCATTTTTGAACGTTGTTTCTATATTTTATATTTTACCAACAGTTCTGTATGTGTTAGCCCGGTGGAATAATTACCAGAACATCCTTTTAACGTAATGTTGAAAAGACATTTTATAATGAAATGTTATTTTATAGTAGTGCATTATGTATACACTGCAAAGGCTATGTACAGCCTTAAATTCGTGACCTTAGAAGTATAAAACCACAATGCTGCCTTCTGCTCTACCATGCCCTTAATTTGTTTATGCTTTATTATTCTTAGTTGTAATAGTGGGATGACATTCTAGTAACACCAAGAAAATCGGGCACTTTGGACATTTCCATAAGCTACTTAATCATAATGTTTGATAACTTGATAGCCTAAGTGGGATATCCATCCTAAAATTTAAAAAACTTAATTAGTTGGATTTTTTTTTTGTTTTGTTTTTAAAAGAGTAGTAAATTTTATGTAATATATGCTTGGGTGGAGTGGTGGCTCTGAGGCCAGGGTTCTTAGTTAGCAATGGGAAGGTTGCTTGTTCAAATCCTCTAAATGCCATGACTGATTCCAGTCTGTTGGGCCCTTTGTCCTGGATGTGCTGTTAACCTACATCCATCCTTGTAAGTAGATCCTTTAAGGGAAAACTTGGGGGTTGGTAGCAGGATTGGTACTCCAGCTACCAGAAGGAAATCTTCATACTTGTCACGCCCAGCTCATCCGATCCTCGTGTGTGCCACACCCCCTCATCATCCACGTGTGCTTCCCCGATTGTGCCCAGCTGTTCCCAGTTATTTTGGCTTGTCTCATGTATATCACTCCACGTCTTCCTCAGTTGGCTGTCCGTCATTGATGTGATGTGCGTCGCTGTCGGCCCTGTCTCCCCAAATAAACCCTAGTTTCCCGCAAACCTACCTGCCTGCTTCGTCCTTCGCCGCTTCCTACCTGCTCGTCCGCCACATACGTGACAATACTATTCCATTCAAACTTATGTGGTGCTGTGGCATCACCCACTACAGGGCTGCACTCAGATTCTCATCCCTGAGGAGGTTTGTCATGTGGTAGGTGTGGCAATGCACTGTATCAGCTTGTGCTCCTTATCCTCCAAGTTTCATCTAAATCTTTTAAAATATAAAATAAATAATATAGTAACAACAATTCTCATTCTCCAATAAATGCTTCTCATTTCAACTGCATTTTCATTTTTATTCTATCCAACTTGATTATTGTACATTCATTGGGAGACATAAAGTAGACATAGGTAAGGCAGAGGAACATAGGTAATTTCAGACAAACAAGAGCTACCTTGCCAAACTTCACTCAGTCTCATTAATGAGAAATACTGGAGCTAGTATGGGACAATATGAAAGTTTAAAAAATTACACTTTTACAAATGCTGAAATATTCATTCATCTTCTATAGTGCTTGTCCTTTACAGGGTCACAGGGAGACTATTCTGGAAAGAATGAGTGCTGGAAGGGAATAGCCCAGGATGAGGTGCCAGCCAATCTCAGGACATGCACACCATTCACATACAGTATATGGACAATTTGGCAACTCATGCTTACCTTAGCAAGTTTTTGGGCTGTGGGGCAGGCTGGAGTACCTGGGGAAAGCCCCATGGCAGCATGAAGAGAACATACAAGCTCCAGATGTGTGGAGCTGCAGCACTGACATCACCCATGGTCCCAGAGGTAGGAGGCAACTGAGCTAATCATGGTACCACCTTGCCACCACCCCCCTACCTCATGGGCAAGATACCTGGGATCCAAGCAATTATACCCAAATATGGCCTTGAATTTGAGGATAAAGAGAAAATGGACAGACTAGAAAAGGATAAACTTTACTACTACTTGTGTATAACAGTAATTGATACTTTTATTGATTCCTGTGGGGAAATTGTCTTTACACCTCCCTCAACTAGCTCTTTGTAGAGTAAGCTGTCCATGAAGAACAGCCACCCGTAGCAGCGCCCAGGGAGCTGGGGGTTAAGGGCCTTGCTCAAGGACCTACATACAGGCATGCTGAGGCTGCGTTTGAACCAGTGACCTTCTGCTTACAGGCACTGAGCCACACACTGCCCCAACTATGTACTACGTATTAGTAACTAGTAACTACGTATGTAGTTGTTGCAGCAGTATGTAGAGTAGTGGAAGCAGCATTTGTAGCAGTTGAACCAGTAATTGAAATAATTAATGGCGTTTAGTACAATTTTTTGTTGTTGTTGCACGAAACAGCACAGACAAAAGTCATTTTACTATTTTCTGATTATAGGAGTGCCAACTTTGTGCAGATATTTGCTGGGATGAGAATAGATTGAGTTTGTAAAGAGAGCTTTGTAATTTCCCCACCATAGGTCAAGTCAAGTCAAAGTTTATTTATCAAATGTATAACAGTACAGCAAAATGTTGTGTATTTGAAAAATAAACTTTAATTTGATTTCATTACTTTTAAAGTTGAGACATTTCAAGTTGAGAGAGTCTGAGAACTATTTTAGAGCTTTATGAGATCTCTTTAGAAACTTGAAGAGAGGCGGATCTGAGATTTTATGTCTTTTTGTTCAGAACAAAAAAAAAGAAAAAGAGAGACACAGGAGAAATAAGGAATTGTTACATTATGGTTTGCATAGGACTGGTGGGTAGGGGATCCATCCACCTTCCATACCTGCTTACCTTATGCTCCGTCATCGGATCTGGAGCCTACCCTGGTAGGTATGGGTGCAATGCAGGTAAGAACCCAGGATGGAGTGTCAATCCATCACAGGCACACTCACCATTCACACACTTATTCACAAATTGGTGATTTCAATTCACCTTAGCATGTTTTTGGACACCATGATGATATTGATAGAACACACAAACTTTGGGCCAAGGCAAAGACGGGAACTCCAGTCCCAGAGGTACAAGACAACAATGCTAACCACTGCACCGCCCTGAAAATGCATGACTAATGTATTCATTACATGGATTACATTTCCATCCATCCATTTTCTGTAACTACTTGTCCTATTCATAATAATAATTAATACTTTATTGATCCCCATGGGAAAATTCTCCTTTCACCTCCCCCAACTTGCCCTGTGTACATGAGAGCAAGCTGGCCACGAAGGGCAGCCAGCCATTATGGCACCCAGGGAGCTGGGGCTTAAGGTGCTGAGGTAACCTTCTGATCACAGGCGCAGAGGTTTAGCCCACTGAGCCACACACTGCCCCCTGGGTTGTGGGGGTCCAGAGCCTGTCACATGGCACACACACACCTACAGGCAATACCAGTGTGCCTGTGGTATCAAAATATCCTCAGGAAACCACATGACGACATGGGAAGAACATGCAAACGCCACACGGAGAGCAAGGATTGGAGTCTTGATTCCAGAGGTGCAAGGCAACAATACTAACCACTGCACCACTGTGCTGGCTCAGGCTACTACTACTACTCCAAAAAAAATGATTGTCATTGTCTGACACAGCTAAAATGACCTCTATGTGAGAGACAGATGCATACTGTATTTGGGAGTGAACAGCTAAAATTAATAAGGAGGAATGTTTCTTTAAGTAGAGATACAGTCATTATTTGCAGTTAATTACATGCAAAGATAAAAACATTACTGTGAAGTGCATATTGTGACAGAATACAAAGGAACTTTCCACCGCTGTAAATTCAGCCAGCAATCTGCTGAATCACCTAATAAGACTGTAAGCTAGGAGGTCAAATATCTGCATTTTTTAGAATGGCATTTATTATTTATTATCTCTCTCACTGTTCTACTCTCCCAAGAATGTGGATTTTCAGAAATGTTCACAAACTTAACTTGAAATGAAAGTTTCTGTCACACGAATAGGAGGATGGCAGAGTAGGAAACACAGATGGGGCAGAAGATCGAAGAGGGGGACGGTGATGAAGCTATTGGGAGTCAGGACTGGAGGAAAGTGTCGATAACTGGGGAAATATGATGTCAAGACGGGACCCGGTGCACTGGGTGCCGGCTACAGGATGACAATGCTGTAACAGTTTCACATTTTCATTCATGTTGTGTGTTTTTCCCCTTTTGGAAGGGTAGTCAATTAAAGTATAGAAAAGACAGTATTTTAAATGAGCATTTTCCATTTTGTGGATTCACAGGGATTTTAGAGAGTGACTTGAAAGTAACTAATAATATGATTACTTTTTTCAGTAAGTAATCACTTAAGTGACCTGATTACAATTTGAGACAAGTAATTAGTATCTGTAATGGCTTACTTTTTTGAATAACTTCCCTAATGCTGGTACCAAGCAACAGCATTCCTAATTACAAACTCCTGCCCAAAAGACCCCAGAGAGTTAAAGTGCCAGAATGCTTCCTATAGAAGAAGCTGGTCCCCCCCCAAGCCAATCCAAATCCTGAGGGCAAAACCGCAAAACACCTATTAACAGACACATATTGGAAAGCAGTCTGTCAAATCAATTCATTCCTCTTATTCCATAAAAAACTATTCTTGTAATCTGAAAGTACACCAAATAGTGGTGAAACTGATATTACGTTAGAACAAGAAATGCTTTCACCTCTTCTGGAAATTGGGTTTCATTTCACATCCCTCAGAGCATTTTTAACACAATCCACGTCTATATATGACAAAGGTGAATCAATCAATTAAATATTTGACTGGTTTCCCCCAAATGGATCCTAAGTACCCAGATTATGCAACCAACAATTGTTCCACCGAGGTCCCTTGTCGGGGTCAGCGTCCGACCCTGACCCTGCAGGTGTTGCTGACCATCCTGTTCTCACACCCTGTGACTGGTCTATCAGCCCAAGTGTGTTCATTCCTTTCCCCTGATTGCCACATGGTTCATTGGGTTGTGCTGTGTGGCTCTGTGAATGTTTACCCTTTGGTCATGAATTTGAGGCCAGTCCCCTCTGTTAAATTGTATTTATTAGAATTTTGTTACCCAGTGTTTCTTTTCTATTAGTTTTCTTGTTCCTAGTTTGTGGTGTTCTATTTTGGTTTTTACTTTATGCCTTTTGTGATTAAGTATTACTTGTCTTTGTTATATTCCTAGTGTTTATTGGATCCACCTGTTTCCCTGTGCCTCATAATTGATTGTTCTACCTGATTGCTCGTTGTCCTGCTCCCTCTCTGATTGGTTAATTGTTTGATTGGTCACTCCTGCTTCTTTGTTACTTGGTTCAGTTGGGTATTTAAGTGCCTGCCTTTGTCCTACTGCTCATTCTGCCATTCTGCCATGCAACTTTGGACCAGTATGTCTTTGGAGATGCTACATCATAGCTCCTAGGATCACAGAGGCATAGAAATCCCTCCACCATGACAAGGTGGCATTCATAGAGGAGGAATCCTGTGAGGAGTACTTCAGGAGTATGGGGTAGGGGATTCATTGTTGCAGGCCAGTATGTCCCTGTAGAAATGGTGCGAGAGTCTTGTTTGCATCACCATTAGTAAGTCGTTCCAAGTGGGTGTTGGACTCTGTCAGGGCTACCCTTTTCCACCAATTCTGTTAATCACTTTTATGGTTGAATTTCTAGGCATAGCCAGGGAGCAGAGGGGCTTGGGTTCAGGGGCCTCAGGATTGTGTCTCTGCTTTTTGCAGATGATGTGGTCCTGTTAGCGTCATTGAATTATGACCTGCAGCATGCACTGGGGCTGTTTGCAGCTGAGGTATGAAGTGGCTGTGATAAGGATCAGCACCTCCAAATCTGAGGCCATGGTTCTTGACCAGAAAAGGGTGGCTTGCCCACCCCTGGTGGGGGTGGAGTTACCACCCAAGGAGGAGATTAAGTATCTTGGGGTCTTATTCACAAGTGAGGGAAGAAGGGAACAGGAAATTGACAGGTGGATTGGTGCAACATTGGCAGTAATGCAGATGTTGTACCAGTCTGAGTGTTGGCTAGAGTGTTGTATCACTCTAGCCTTGTTGATTTTGCTTCTGCTGTCTGCATCCATCCCTCCAGTGGTATCCACAACACTGCCTAGGTAGGTAAAAGCTCCTATCTCCTCTAGGACAGTGTTGCTCATGGAAATGTGGTTGCTGGTTTTGGAGTGGCTCTTGATCACTTGTGTTTTTGTTGTATTGGGAGTGAGACCAAGTTTTATTGCATTTTGTGTAAGTCTGTCCTCTTGCATTTGTGTCTGTGTGTGTGAAAGAACTATATCTGAAAATTCCAGATCATCCAGCTGCTCCCACATTGTCCACTGAATTCCATTTCTCTTCCCCTCCGTTGTTTCCCTCATGACCCAGTCAATTGCGAGGAGGATGAGGAATGATGAGAAGACATCCCTGTTTAATACCTGTCTTGACTTCAAAGCTCCGGGAAAGCTGACCTGCATGCATGACTTTACATAAGGTGCCCTCATATGAGTTCTTGATTAGGTTTATTCCATAGTGTTCCATAAGTTGCCATAGTAATGTCCAGTCTAAGCTGTCAAAAGCCTTCTCAAAGTCCTATGAAGTTCATGTACAGGGATGTGTTCCATTCAATACTGTTCAAGGACTGTTCCTCTTCCATCTTCAGGAAGCTGTAGACAAGAGCCTCCGGGATCAGCAAGCAGGATTCAGGAAAGATCACTCATGCATAGATCACATAGCAACGCTATGCATCATCATTGAACAGTCTTGGGTAGTGACTAAACGAATGATGTTGCGGATACAAGCGGCAGAAATGAGTTTCCTTCACAGTGTATGGGCTCAGTCTTGGATATGGTGAGGATCTCGTACATTCAGGAGGGCCTCAAAGTGGAGGTTCTGCTCCTCTGCATCAAAAGAAGCCAGTTGATGTGGTTTGGACAGCTATGTAGGATGCCTCCTGGATACCTCCTTGGAGAGGTGTTTTAGGCATGTCCAAATAGGAGACCTTGGGGCAGACCCAAGGCAATCTGGAGAGATCTTTCAGCTAGCCTCGGAATGCCTTGGTATTCTTCTGGGGAAAGGGAGGTCTGCACATCCCTGCTGCCCCCGTGAGCAGCAGAAAATGAATGGATTCTGAGTAATGAATTTACCTTTCCATCCATCTGTCCATGCTTCCTCCAACTGCTTATCCTGGTCTGGGTTGCAAGGGGGCAGCATAGGGCACCAGGAAATGGATGCCAGTGCATTGCAGTCCACTCACATACAAGTTATGGATCTATTTCTTGATAGTCAAATGATGGATCGAGAGGTGAGGAGGGAGATGAGGGTATGTGAATGGTTAAGGAGGCTTCACTGTGGTTCCAAAGATATCCAGGTCCCATCTCTCAATCTTTAATGAGTTTTTGGTTTTTAGTTATGGGGAGCAGGGTGTAATTGGCCAGCTTTGTGTTCCAGCTACTCATCCTTGAGATGTCCTCACTTCTGCAGGAAGCATTCCGGCACTTCGACTTCCTGGGATTGTTTGGGTGAGTTTGGGAATACTGTTGCTTGGCACCCATACACCACCATAAATCATTGATGGATCCAGAGCATATTCAGGTCTTAACAAATTCTTCCCTATGTAGCCATATCTGTACCAAGACATTAATTTTCTTTTGCTTGTTCACGCTACTTCCTGGATTGGCTAATTCTTTACTGGATAAGCAGTTACTGAAGATGAGTGGATGAATCGAACAATTTTACCTCCATGTGGTGTTCTGTCACCTAGGTGTGTTATTTTGTGGTTTCTTTAGTTTGTTTATTTTTTCATGTTTATTTTTGAACCCCCATGGTCCCTTTTTTTTTGTGCTTTTCCCCCGACATGTTCAGTTTTATTAATAAACCCCTTTTTCTCGGAGCCGCTCCGTGGATCGTCACCTTTCTTCCGCCTGTGCCATGGCACACCGTAACATTACATGGCCACATTCAGATCTCTAGGAACAAAAGGACATTAGTTAACCCACCAACAATGTAACATTTATAAACAACATAAAATTAATCAGCACTTCCACTGATGCCTCTGATATGCAATAAGCATCAGGGTGCCAGTGCCCATTTACTAGTCTATAATCCAATGGTGCTCAACCTAGCTCCTGGTAATCTACTATCCTTCGAAGATTGAGCCTAAACAGGTCAGGATACCTTAAAACAAAAAAAGCAATGGCCATCTAGTGTGTAGATTCTTCTATAAAATTTTATTTTGTTATCAATATGGTAAGCTTTTCATTAGATTGCAGAAATCGCACCTGAAAGTTCATCCACAGGTGTGATCGAGTTGGATGGTAGGGCACGGCGGAGAATCCATGCCATAGAGATTCTGGAAGTAAAAAGCAGGATTAAATTTGGCAAGAGGAGGGGGGAGACCCTAGGATAATGTTTGCTGAGTTGGGGGTACAAACTGTAAATGGAAAATATAGGACAAATCCTTTAGTGAAATCCTAGGAGCGCCCCTGATTCATTTGACTGACTTGCTACAGCATAAGTTCTTCGGGAATTGAGGAAGCCAACATATGATACAAATGGTACCATTTAGATTTGCTTTATACACAATGTGTGATTCCACTGAAATTTGCATGTTACATTAAAAAATAAATGTAATCTTTTTCAACACAATCTACTTACAGATATTTACCTATACAAAATGTGCATTGGTTAATCTCAAGCAACTTACATTTTGTGGATGGTGGTTGCGTTTTTCTCAGTCCTGTTACCAAAACCTCATGCAACTGTTTAAATGACATTTGAAAAGCATTTCGATTAGTTCTTCTGCATTCCCCTCAAAGTGTGCATTTTAAAGAAATGATTGGTTACATGTACATGCATTTGTGGTTACACACACAATATATGTGTGCAAGTTGTACTCCTCAGAAAGAAAGAGAAAGAAATTAAACAATAAGTGGTCAAAACAGCTTAAATGGTGTACCGCTTTTTACAGCTTAATTCCTAGACTTGATCATGTGGTACATCTTCATCTGCTTTTTCCTTCTGCACTTTTCCCCTCACTAATTTGAATTATTTTCCTGCCTGTATTTCTGATCTTCCCTCTTTAGGTATTTCTCCCTCCTCTCTGGATTAGCATCACACTGAGCATGATCTAGCCGTGCACTTATATACTTAGTGGTGGATTAGCTCCTTGAAAGTAATGTTTTCACATTGTAAAATTGGTTTTTAATGTCAGCACCTTCAGTAAATTTACTATTACTCTTGATTCTCAGTCTGTTTTTCAGTCCTGTTACTCATACATACACACAAGTAGGCTAACAGGACTGAGTTTTAGCAAAAACTTAGCAAATCCATGAATCATACTGTAGCAACATGTCATCAAAGCTAATGGCATGATAACACAGAGCACATTCAAGTAACTTACCAGAAATGCAATTCTTTTAGAAATAAATAAAACTTAAGAAATAATTTGGCTAAAAAGACTGAGCGTTAAGACGACTACCTGAGACATACTTACATTATCATCAAAAATACACAAAAGAAAGAGAGAGAACATACTTTTGGTATTTCTGTGGTCTTCAAGCGACTGAGATGATGCAAGTTCCTGTTGAACTTACCACTAGTGGAATGTGCCAAATTTTTCAGGGGCAGACATGTGCTAGGGTAACAGGGCTGGGTGAAGCCCTGGGGACACGTGAAATGTGTATTTTAACTCGCATATGATTGATTCACCATTAGCAAAATGTATTTAAAACAAAAATGGGAAACACTGCCACACAACAATACAAAATTATATTTTAATCATATTATATTCCATTCCACCATTATATTCCATATATGAAAATGTCCTGGGGACAGAATTTGGTGGAATGGCCCTGGTAGCAAGATGCTTGTATTAATCCAGAAGTTGTTTGTCACTGTTAGGATGAAGACCCATATAAACCATTCTGAAAGGAAAACTGTTGTTACTTCACAAATTATGTCTGAAATCTTGCATATGTGTAAAATAGCTCTCACTGAAATATGATTACGAATAGTTATGCGTAATCACATTTCTTTTTTTAAGGATAGGTTTTGTCTGTATTTGAAATAATACAGGGTAGGGCTGTCACAGTTAACACTAATTTTCAAGTCATAATGTGTTATTATAATTTCTTTGATTGCCTTAATGCATGTGGTCTTTCGACACCCAAATAGGAGAATCGTATCAGAAAAGAGTTTTAATAGAGAACTATAGTATTCATTCATGGTTATGCACTGTGGGAAAGCTTCGGTCCTGACATTGTTCTAAAATCCCAGAATTCACAGCTGAAATCAGAACATTCCGTTACCAGCTCACAGAGAAGCAATTGCCAGGTGGCTCAGAGGATAAAGATGTCGTATTTTTCCTTCTTTTTTTTTGACGGCTAGTACCTTAAAGTGAGGATCTTTCCTGTTATTAAGGGCACTTTAAATTGTTTTCTGGCTTCTATTTTTAAACCCATTTGCCAAATAGGTTTTAGATTTAGTCTTTTGTTCTGAAGCATTCACCGTCTGTTTTTCTCCAGCAATGTCATAAACTGAGGCAAAAATAGTCTATTGGTAGACAGAGGGGAGTAAAATGCATTTATGTTGTAGCTGCTTTAGTTGACCTATGCAACACTGACATAGGTATTATTTATTTTCGTCTTCATTTTGAAACTTCTGTTTGGAATAAATTCATTTTGATTGCGAATTTACAGACTATAAAATATAAAATATTTTGGATTGTACTGCAACATGATTGTAAATGTGATTAATTACCAAGGTGTGTCATTGATTGCATTAAAAATTAATCATTTGACAGCCCTAAATATAATACAATGCCCTCTGTTTTATAGTGAGCTTTACTGATCCCAGATTTCTTATTGCCATCTGTTCATCTAGCCTTTTTGAAAGAATTGAAATTCAGCTTTAACTGGCTTTCAAGTAATATATGCATTGGAATCTGTACATCCCAAGTTAAATGGTTAAATATTATAATATATTTCCTTAGTGTACATTTTGCATTAATTTGGGGGTTCAGTATTAATGGTGCAATGATTCTGAAACCGAGACTGAAACACAATACAAACGTTCACTATCTTGACATCCCCCCACAACCCACTGCCACCGCTGCAGGTGCATCCTGTTGTGCTCTCATTACGTCACAAAATACATCATTACGCTACAAAACTCATGTTCCATTTCACAATTTACACCATAACACATGTAAATCATGCAATTATTATCCTATTTAAAGTAAGTATAAGCTGTATATTTTATATATATTACACCAGGGCCATTAACTTGAGTCAGCTGGCTGGCATGGGATTTACAATTCAAGACAAGTCTTCACAGTCACTTACATGTATGTAACAGGTTTATTTCCTTGTAAATAGTACTACGGTTAGCCTTATATTCAATATTCAGTTTTCCGGCTTAAAAAACTTTTAATGGAAGTACGGTAGGACGTTTTTGATGATAGAATTGTGTTGTCCAGTACACAGACAAGTATTCACACCGGTTAGTTTTGAAATTTGAGCCATTTCATAATTTATGCTAAATCTTGTTAATAGCTAAGAAAATAGGTCATTTCAGCAGTAATGAGATATTGATTTAGCATTTTGGTTTCATGGCAACTGTTGCATACTCGATGGTTGTCCAGATTTCTTTACGGGCGAATTTCAATTAATTTCTGAATGTCTGCATGCATCTGTATAATGTGCAATGGGACAATACGGGACTGGGTTAATAACTTCAAAACTAGACAAGACAAACACATCTAGTAGAGTGTAGATTGGTTAATGGACTCTAGGGAACAATGCACACCCCTTGGATTTTCAGGTTATTTTTGTCTGAAATAGTTATTAATTAATATATTGTATAAATTTAATATGAAATGGTGCAATGCACAAATGGGTTAATAGCTCTAAAACTAAACCAGATAGGCACATCTAGTAAAGTGTGCATTGATCGGGTGGTTAACTTTGTCTATAATAGTTAATAATTATTTTTCAGAATGTAGTAATTAATTGGCATTGTTGACACAACACAGCACACAGTGCACAACAACTAAATGTGTTCTCTGTATTTAACCCATATGTGCCCATGTGACATAGCAGGGGGCAGCTAATTCAGCGCCCGGGGAGCAGTGCTTGGGGGCGGTATCTTGCTTAAGGTACCTATTATATTGTATCCATGTAATATGCCTTTGGGGCAATTCAAAAATGGGTTAATTGGTCTAAAAACCAAATGATACAGCCATGTCCTATAAAGTGTGATTTGATCAGTGGAATCTATGTCTATAATAGTTATTAATAGAGCTGCGATATGGCAAAAAAAAATTATCACGATATTTTTTCCTGTATTGACCGATATCGATAATTATCAATATTATAGTTTCACAATGCTGTTCCATGTAATAATGTAATAATCAAAATAATAATAATAAATAACCATATTCTGGAATGAATAATGAATACATGGAAATTAACAATATTAGTAAACAAATACTTATTTTCCAACAAATTTTACTTTTACTTTACATACAAAATTCCCTTAAAATTATAAAAGGTTATTGATTTTCAAGTATTCAAAGAAACATAGCTCAAATGAACAAAACCATATAATAATGTAACAATGTGCAAAACTGTATAATATTGCAAATATGTTAAAGGGCGAACATAAAATAAAGCAGGACAAAACTGACTGCAACAAGTATCTTCTTCTATTCTTGGTCTCTTAAAAACTTTTTTGAGGTAGAAAAGTATCTAAATTTATTAAAAAAAATGCCAAATCATGGTTAGATTATTTTGTCTGGCGCTGCAAAACGTCACCACGCGTCACCATGTCACATGGTACAAAATCCTCGCGAGAGTAAGACGACATGAGACAGACCGTGCAGCACAAACTTGAACCGCCACCGTGACAACACAACTTTGCCCTTATTGGCTGAAGATTTTAGTCACACGCATGTTACGTTTGTATCCCAGGAAGTTCCAATGCGTTATGTGCTATTTCTCCCGAAAAGCAGTGAGAACTGGTTTTCAGTTCATTTACCTGGTAAAATAAAGTTTAAATAAATTACATAAATGCTCTAACAGTACACATTAGTTACTGCAATGTTGCGCTGCTTTATTTGTTTAATCGTCCAGTCCGTGAAGAAGGCAATCAAGTAAGAATTGCATTGTACTCTGTACATGACAATACAAACTTTGAATCCTTGAAATATATGTATTTGATCTTTTTCCTGGCAGCTATCTTTTTACACAGAGCCACTATACAAAATAGTTTTATTCACTGCTAACAGTTTGTATCAGGAGTTGGTTATGGTAAAAGAAGTAATGTGCATGCAGGTGATATTTGTATAGATTTATGTACAACCTTCTGGCAGTGCTGCCATTGCAGTCAGAGTAGAAGTTGTCCGACTTGGCCGCAGTCAGTTTATACTCCACCCCTGCAGCAGCCGGAAGATCGCGCTCCTTGAGTCCACGTCGCGTCAGCTGCAGACAGATCTAGCGGGGGGTATTCTAGCCCAAGTCTAACGCACCCATTTCTTCTTTAAGGGAGGATGGGCAAAATTACAACGTCGTCGGTGATTGGCTGTTGTGCTGGCGTTCAGTAAACCTCTGCTCGATAGGCCATCGAGTTGTCCGTCTCAGCGCATTCTCTAAAACGGAGTAATCTTGGTTGATCGAGTTTTATAGTCTGTGTGTATCATCGTGATCGTCCTTATTTTTTATCGATAAAAAATCAAGATCGTTTTATCGCCCTGCACTAGTTATTAATTATTATATCGCATCCATATTATATGCATTGGGTGACACACTAATGGGTACATAGTTATAAAACCAAATGAGACAAGCATGTTCTGTAAGGTGTACTGTGATCAGTAGCCTCTGGGGGGCAATGCACACCCCTTGAATTTTCAGGGTGACTTTGTGACAGTTATCGATTAATACATTTTACTCATATTATATGCCATTCGGGCAACATACTAATAGGTCAATAGCTCTGAAACTAAACAAGATAGGCACCATTAGGAAAATGTGCATTAATCCATGAAGTCTAGGAAACAATGCTCACTTCTTGGATTTTTCGCTTACCTTTGTCTGTAATAGTCATTATTATATTGTATACATGTAATATGAAATGGGGCAATGCACAAATGGTTTAATAACTCTAAAACCAAATGAAACAAGCATGTCCTATGAAGTGCACTTTGATCAGTGGCCTCTGGGGGACAATGCCCACACCTTTGATTTTCATGGTAACTTTGTCTATAATAGTTATTAATTATTACAACTGCACAAGGCAGCTCAGCTCACAAACGGATGTCCCCAGTGACTTTCTGCAACTCAAAGGGGAGACACCTGCCGTTCTGCCTGCTGCCTCCCTGACACTCTGTCAGCTCCTGCTCAATGAAGCAAAGGTTTTAAAAGTAAGCTGAACCTGCACAAGATCTCATCCTTCCCGGCCCGACTCTGAGTCTGACCCCAAGCTTGCTCTCCTCACTACTGCTGCTCTGCAAGCACCGGCCCCGGTGAGGCCTGTCAGTGCCTGTGGCGTCCCCAGGGAACTGGCCCAGGGAAGGGTGTCCCGGCTCAGCCCCGTGGGCCTCGGCGTGTCCTGTTGGCTCCCACCTTGCCGTCTCCTCCTGAGGTCCCAGTGGCTTGACTCTTTGCTATTTCCTGAGGTACTGTGGACACCTGTGTCATCACTGTCTCCTGATGTCCCATCAGTACTCTGTGCCCCACTGGCACCTGCTCCGTCAGCCCCTGATGTCTCGCCAGTGCCTGTTTCCTCTCCAGCCATCACCCGCATGTCTGTCTCACTCTCCGCAGGTTGCTGCTGGTCCAATGCCCAGCGCTCCTACTAGGTGGAAAGAGACTGGGGTGAAACCCAGCCTGAGGACCTGGGATGGGACCCTCTCGGTGGGGCCTTGGGGACCATTACCTTTGTCCTTTGTACACACCACCCCTGGTCTAGGCAGAAGGCCTGGAGTGGTCAGTGGTGTAAGTGGGGGCCCAGAAGAAGAGCGGGCAGAGTTTCTGTGCCCAAGAGGAGGAAGCAAGGACATGTAATCCAGGCCTTTTGCCTAGATCAGGGACTGCCCATCACTGTCTGTCCAGATCTTGCAATCGGTCCTGCAGAACCCTCAGTGCCCTCCGGTCCTGCAGGTTGCTGTCCGAGGGAGATGAGTTGCTCCATTGCTCCACAGCTACACTGACATTGTTCCTCATGAATCGTGCTCTCCGGTCCTACAGGTCCCTCAGCGCTGCCCGACCTGGCAGTTCTCTCCGTGCGCCGAGTCCCACTAACCCATCAAGGCACAGGAAGGTCCATGACCCAGGGTCAATGCCTCGCTTCCTGAGGTCCAGGGGACCCCCTTGCCAAACCCCATTCCCAAGAGCCTTACTTTTGTTTTGGTCCCCATGCCTTGTCTTGTTTTTTCTCTCCCCTGTGGCCCTACCTGGTATTCCTTACCTGGGTGTCCCTACACATGTCTGCCCTGTTCCTGTCTCACTGTCGGTCCGGTTTGTTGTCCCTGCTATCCCTCGCTCTGCCTGTGCCTACTTCCTAGCCCTGGTAGTGCCCTGTCTTGTCTGCCTGGTGTCTTGTCCCATGTTGTGACTCATCCATGGTCTTGTCCTGGTGTGTGTTGTGTCTGCAATTCTCCTTGCTGTCCCTGGTCTGTTGTGTCCGCCCTTTTGTTCGGTCACCAAGGTCCCCTCCTCATGTGCTTTGTTGACTTAAGTGCATGAGAAATTGACCCCACAGGAGAGCTCAAAATAGCAAATTGAGACCACAATAAAAGTAAATCCTACGCACAGCTTAAGGATTGTGTGAGCTTGATTTAGTATTTTGTGGGCACATTAAGTACATTGAAGTATATGTGAATGGTTATGCCTACAGGACTCTGTAGGCATAACCAAGTACACAACAGAGTGTGTCACACAAGTTGTACCCTGTGGTGTAACACCCCAACCATGCCCCAACACGTCTCCCATGTCAGAGGTATTTCGGAAATAAGAAAAACAAATGAGTGAGCGAATACAGTGAAAATACAATTACGCTGGCTGCAGATGGCCTTTAAACCCAATTGCTCCAGAGACTGGCTGACCGTGCTTTCTCAGTTGTTCACTCTTGGGCAAAAAAATGGGCCATACCCTATTGCACAACATTAAGTTTTGGCCTTTTTTCCAGGACTGTATGTCACTTTGGATAAAGGTCTCTACTAAATAGAGTAGATAAATAGATAAGCTACTGCTAGGCTTACTGTGGTAGCGAAAATAGCTTCAGAAGTTAGCGGCTGAAACAGGACAATGTTCCTGGGTCACAGATAGGGCCTTCAGGGGAGGGCTGAGAGCCAAACATTACCTTGCCAAGAATGGCATCTAGAAAGTACTGCAAAGATGTGGCCAGAAGTTTTACAAGACTAAGGTGGAGCCTTTTGGCCTAAATGGGCAGTAGTATGTGTCGCAGGTCAAATTGAGTCTGCCCATTAAAACCATTCCCACTGTAAAGTATGGCGCTAGTAGTATCAAGTCACAAGGATGCTTCTCAACAGCGCGGAGTTGACTACATTACAGATACTGCAAAACTCTGCCCTAAAAAAGCTCATTACTGTGGAAGAATCTTGTAGCATTTTGCATGGAAAAAAAATTGGGAAATTATTGCTCCATCTTGGTGTACAAATGTAATAGAGAATTATCCAAAGATAATACTTGCTGTAATAGCTGGCAGCTCATGTTCATCTGCGTATTTACCAAAGGGCATGAGTATTTATGAAATTATATATATAATATATAATTCAGATATAATGTGGACATTTTAGGTTAGTTTGTGACGCACAAATGAAAATGATAAGACAAAGCAAAATCCAGGCTGTGAAATAAAGTGCAGGAAGGTCTGAGTATTTTTAAAGGCTCGATGAAAATGTTCAGGGCCTATGATGTTACAAAGAAAATATTTCTAACAACATAATATGTTTCACAGTTTATTTTTTAACTAGTTCTAAATATAACAGTCCTACATGTGACTTTGGTAAAATGTTTAAGTCATATTCATTTCATCTAAGCAACTGAAATTACTTCAGTTAATGCATTTCTAGGAGGTACTGAGTTGGTAACAACATCTAATCTGTAATTTACAGTCTGTTTTATAATTTATTTGGTGAGGCAAGTAGCCAACGGCATGTGGCTGACTTGTTCTACAGGTCGTGTTACCTATTGAAATACTTTGATATGCATCTATTTTCATTTCCTGATTTATTAGGCCTACTGCTTTCTTTAAATAAATAAAATCTACATATTTTTTTCTATAATGCCTTGTAAACCCTGCCTGTCATGGGGTGAACCCAGGTTACCAGTCGCATTGAAGCCGTGAAGGTTTATTTCATAATATTCTGTTTTCCAGAATCTATATGCTATAAATGTATGACGCTACTGTGTGCACAAAAGTTGCCCCTAGAAACAACAATATTTATCTAATCTAATCTAATTTAATTTAATTTTGAATTGATTTGCATAGCCATTCCCTTGCAAGGTTTATTTCATTTCATGTTTTAAGCATAATTTTACATTTAACCTCACACTGCCTTTTCAATTTCAACAACGTAACATGTATATTCAAGCGGAAATAAGATAATTAGCGTTCCTGCACCTACAGTAGTTTGAGCTCGAAAACACTCACCCGGATCGCCTTGAGCCTGTTTAGCGCAATTTTTTGAACGTCACTTCCTGTCCCGAAGCATAGGCTGCTGTCTATGGAGCGCCACGTATGCGGCAGGAAAGTCAATCGCACTTAGGAGAGGGAAAGTTTTGCTGTTTGCGTGAGAGAGTTATACCGAGCGCAAACCGCCGTCTAAATGGTTTTATTTAACGTCGTAATATTTTTGAAAGGGGTTTTAGGAAAGTAGGCAGTCCAGTTTGAAATAGTGCCTTCATAGACGTGTAAAGAAAGAAGTTTGGTGAGTGCTTTGCATTTTGTTGTTTCGCTTAATAGCTGCTGTAGTGCTTCATGCATTTTCTGTTTAAAATACTTGTTTATTTTTGGACTGTACACATGCAATGCAATGAGCAGGCCGACTCGGAATACCTAGCACCTTTGTACGGTGTGTAATTGATGGCCCTAGACGTAGTTAACATCTACTTTGCTGCATATTAATTACAGCAGTCAGGGCCAGTGCTTGGCTGCATTTCCTTATAATTGATATTCGAAATGACATGGTTGCAAGTGATTTTAACTTAAAATGATTAATAATTATGATAGTACTCCCAGTGAATATATTTGGACACCTTTTAAGTTCAGTGAAGTGATAGAAAGGACAGAATTGACACTCTCGTATTTCATGTGAGTCATTTCTGCCAAAATCTACCCAAAATTTGAATGCGCGTTTGCCGTCTGTCTACAGCTCACCAAATCACACTGCTTTCCCTGTCTTGTTATAATCACAGCGTTATACGAGAGACGATCCACTTTCCATCGTACTAATTAGCAATTTAGTGCGAGTTAGGAGTATTTTATTAAGCTCAATATATACAATAAACACCACTTGTGCGTGTAATGTTTTGGTTGACAGATGTGGGAGATTATTCACTGCATTGGTTGGTGCTATATGTCACTGTTTATGATAATTTATGAAAATGCTTGTGTGAAAGGATGTTTGCTCTCTCTTGTAAGGTGCTAGATGTATTTCTGCAAATATTCCTTGCCTGTCAAGTGCAAATAACTGGTAACTTACGTGAAAGCGGTTTAGATTGAATAATCCAGGCTTCATCACTATTGTTTCTCCGTGGTGGCTGCTATCCACTTTGAAAACTTTGGGTGTGTATGTATGTGTGTGTATATACACGTATGTTTCAAAAGAAAAAATATACTCCACACTTTTGTCAAAAGCCTGATTCCGTCATACCCCCTCCTGCAATTGCGCGCAGATGGTAGTCATTTGCTGACAGGATTTGCAAATGTTTGGGCGTCGACCTGCAACTCTGTTTGCACTGTAGTCTGTTCTGCAGGTTCCTGTCCCTACATCTCATCCAGGCACATGCAAACTTGGGGCGGGAGCTGCAAGTAAACCTAGGGGGTACACTTCTTAGAAGGAAATGGATATCTTTTACACTTCACAGTTGCATTAAAGCTGTTGCAGATGTAGCCTACAGCTGCAGGTGCCTGGTGGTTTTGTGTCTTAGATTACTATTGCTGATGGTGGGAGGTGCTTATAGGGTTTTCAGTGGAAGAGAAGCATCCCGGACATTCACAGTTAAAATGAGTTTGTGGATGTTCCAGAATCCGGTGGCCTTGCAAAAGTGTTCTGTGATGGGAAATAATGAGCCGACATTGTCTGGAGAAAGTTTTTTTCCGCTCGATAACCCTTGAAATATTAACGTAGCTTTTTCTTCAGGGAGAAGATGAGTCGGGCAGACGACGGGCAAGACGAAGTGCCTCTGTACCTTCAAGATAAACCTCCTGAAGGTAATTGTTCGATGTACAGCTATGAAAGGGTATTCGGACCCCGTGTGTGAATGGCGGCTTTGTCGGAAAGGAGAATTGGTGACCATGGGTGACTGTGTTGATGCACTCCATCTGTCCTTTCATTATTTGTCTTGACTATGAAGCGATGTCTCCTCTTAGCTCTGGGGCACTGCGTCTTATATTTTCCACATTTCTTGTCCCGTCCTTCTCACGCAGGTGTCGTCAGCTACCCTTTCTTCTTTTTCTTGGAGCGCAGGCTTTGCTGAATGATGTGGCATGCCCAGAGGAGAGCGCTATTCACTCTCTTCCACCCCCTACCCTCTAGGCACATGGCTGACACTTGGCAATCCTCTGTAGAAGAACCGGTTCTGTCCGGTTAGTGCACTTGGGGCCTACTTACTGCATAAGTAATCTGTATGGCAACCTTTGCTTGGACCGGGATATTACTGTGAGCCCCTCAGATTCGTATCAAGGTGCTTCAGCACACATGTTGTCGTCATCTGTGACATAATTTTGGTAACTGTCGAATGGAACACATTTTTGTGGCACGCTACTTTGGCTCTTGGGAGTTTTACTTTCTCAGAGGGCAGAGCGAAACATGATTGGTTCAGAGAGAGAACTATTTAGCTTGTGAGGTGAAGAGGTGAGTTAAAGCACCTAGAGGAGGTGGGATCAACCAATCAGATGTCTTGGTCCCAATTCCTCTAGTTACTTGCACCCACCTCCTCTAGAATCTAATTGGCTATCTCTCTGAACCAGTCATTTTTCATTCTGCCTTCAGAACATTTTTGTTTGTGTAAAACTCCCACGAGTGCTAATTTGGTTTGTATGCTGGCACAGTGAGTAGCACTGTTCTCTTACACCACCGGGGCTGAGGGTTGGAATCCATTTTTTTGTAGGTAGTTTGTATGTTTTATGCGTGTGGAGTTTTTTTTCCATGTGTTCTGGCTTCCTGCTGAGTGTGTATGAATGCATGCACACTATGCCCACAGTATACTCCTGCATAGTGCTCTCTGCTACATGAAATTGGCTTTAGGTCCCCCCCCCCCAGCTTATCTTGACCAGGGTAAGTGGTTGAAAAATGGATGGATGTGGATAGTGAACATGGTAGGCATGATATTGTACTAATAAAGAAGTGATACATTGCCCAGGTTGTGGGTTGAGTGCCTCCTTGGGATGATCAGAGATGGTGAGCTAGGCTATTCCTAACGACTGTAAGCTCAATTGCTTGATATTAGTCTTCAGCTACTTCATAATAAAAGTGACCCCCAGAAATTAAAGTGACAGCTGCTGCCCACTAGAGGACACTGAAGTACTTGACAAAACACTCTTGGATTTCTTACTTTACTAGGAGGAGGATTATATTACATTGAGTGGGGAAAAATTGAGAATTGTTTATAATAATTGTGATTTTAAACTTATTAGTCAAGGGAGATTTGATGGAGTCATTGTAATCGTGCTGCTTTGTCACTTGTTGACTATGTGACATTACAGTTTAATCAGTGCCTGGGCACAGGCCACCCTCAGCCTTGCCTTTGTGGAGCAGAGCCATGAGAACCGGTCACGGGTTGTCATTGTTGTGAAAGAAACCAATAGAAGAACAAACTCAACAAAGGAGAAATGGTGGGATTTGCCTCTAGGTTTTTTCCTATTCAATTATGCCCTACATGACGAGTCTGAGTACAGACACCCCCTCCATTATTATTGAGGAATGCATTTCACTTTATACTTGTTCATTTTTCCCATTCAAATAATCAACGTCGGCGACTCAACACGGCACTATTTCTGATAAATTTTTGGCATTTTGGAAGTTGTATCTTTACACAATTCTCTAATCACTGATTCACAACTAAAGTTCAGGTTTGTCTTGTGATCAGGAACAACATGTAATTTTTCTATAATGTTAAGCATTCAGCAAACACTTTCTGTCCAATTTAAAGCCTGAGTTTAGGTAAACTCCTTCCGACAAATGTGCTGCACATACTGTTATATTGTTTTTAAACCCAGAATGCACGCTGCCCTTGCTGTTGATTTATGTGTATATGTATCTGTATAGGTAATGACTGAGTGAAAAGGGTATTTCAGTGCATGTTTGTGGAGTGAATGACACGCTTTCAATCTCAGTGGGTATTTAAATCCAGAATAGCGTTTTGACACCACAACTTTCCTCAGGTGTCCGTCATATTTTTGTGGTCTTGGTTAATGTTCTAGTTCTAATGTTCTAATTCTTTCTGTAAACGCACAAATCTGTCAGTCAAGCAGTTTGATTCAAGAGATTTAACCAAAATACTGACATCACATGTCTGACAGACCAGGAAGCAGAGCTGGGTTATGAAGCACGTCCCATGTTACACCACACGGGGGGGCTGTTTACTTAGATTCTGCTCTGTCACTTTCCAGTCGTCAGTGGTTTCTGCATTTTATTTTCCCCTTTGGGCAATATACGTAATATAATGCTTGGGGAGATTGTTGCATTTCCAGGTTGCTGTTGAAAGCAGTGACTCCAAGGTGTGATCTGTTGCTGAACCTGCAGATCCAAATGGCTGAGACCCAGATACACTGCACTTTGTAACTGATGACTGCACTGTGCAGCCATGGACATTATTGTGAACAAAACAAAGTCTTAGACATGGAAAGTCAGTCTTTTTTTTTTTTTTTTTTTTTAATCCATCCATCTGTTTTTTTTTCTAATTATATTGCTGGGTTGGGGGTATTCTATTGTCCTTTATGGCCAGTTCAGTGTCTGCGGGGAATGTGGACCATTTAAATTGCAGTGTCCCCCCCCCCCCCAATGTTAATAGAAGTGTTGCCATTAACATTTTTGTAACTTTTACAATTATATAGAATTACCTTGGAGATTAATGAAGCAATTTTGTCATTAGCAGCCGAGTTTTTAAAAGTGCTGTCCCCAAAGCATTAGGTTGATGACCAGTGGCTCACCGGTTATGATAACCGTTACAAAGCATGATGGTGCAATGGGCCACTGGGATAATGGATGCCTGTACACTTCTCAAAATGTATGGAATGCTCCCAATTGGGCTGTTTGTCGAGTCTCTTTTTGGCCTAGTTTTTTCCTCCTCTACTTCAGAAAATAAACAGGCTAATGAGTCCTTTGTTCTTGCTGCTCCACTCTTTCTGTTCCGGCAGAACCTCCCTGCCGCTCTTTTGCTCTCACAGCACAATACGCACATGCAGTGGAGTCTGCAGCAGTGATTACCGTGTCTGTGGCTTCGTTTGGGGGAGGGGCATGGTGGCATCATCAGAATCTCTCTCTTCACATTTATTTTGATGATTTTCTTCCCGGGTCAGATTTGTTCCAAGCAATTAAACCTAATTAGGACTTTGATTGAATTATGACCACAGTGTGATATTGTATTAGAATTTTTCTAATGATATAATTGATAAAATATGTGAATATATTTCTTACTTATGAGGCTTAAAGTGTAAAATCTAGTTTTTGAAGTCCTCATTCAGGACCGAATGGAACTGACGTTTAATTCTCAGTCTGTAATGTAAATGATAAATTGTCTGTGTAATTGTCTGTTTTGTTTTGAAAGCATATATAACCCAGGAAAGGACTGCCTTGTTTGTAATTTTTGTGTCCAATCAAGTTTAATTATGCAGTTTATATATTAGCTGAAATAAAATAGGTGTCTCTTAGGGCTTGGATTCTATAATTGTGTAATTGTAATTATTACTGTTATTCTGTATCATGCATTTTCACATGCATACATTTTCACGTTTGTCCTTAAGCATTTTTCTTTTTTCTCCATTTCCACCTTTGTCTTCCAGATACTAATAAGGACCAACCCGGCATGTTCTCCAGGGTGGCAGGCGGCCTCTTCAGCGTCACCAAGGGTGCTGTGGGGGCCACGGTGGGCGGGGTCACCTGGATCGGGGGCAAGAGTCTGGGTATAACCAAGACGGCTGTCACCTCCGTGGTTGCAGTGCCAGCCGCAGGGGTAGGGCTGGTGAAGGGGGGTGTGTGTGCAGTGGCGGGTGGGGTTTCTGCTGTGGGCTCTATGGTCGTGAGCAAGGTTCCACTGGGGGGCGCCAAGAAAAAGGACAAGTCCGACTGAGCCATTCAGCCTGGGAGGGGTGGGGTGGGGGGACTTCTCCTGGCTGGTTGCTCTTTGTGAGTTTTAATGCACAGCAGTGAGTGGACGGCTATTGGAAAACAGTGTCGCCGGAGGCAGTCTGCCTCTCTGGACCTCCATTTCTCCTCTGGGTCAGCTGCCTCGTATCTCACTGACTTCTGGTTTGTGTTTTGTCACCAGTTGGGGCTCCAGTCAGAGCACCAGCATGATGCTGCAAGGGAAGTTCAGTACGGACAGATTTCCAGCTAGCATTTCAAGCGATTTATATGTGGGAGTTATTTTTTAGTGGCTGGAAAGGAGGAAAGGGCTGTTTTTGGTGAGATAGGAATTATCACCCTTACACTTAGTGTGTCTTCCAGTTGTCTGTTGGCTGTAATGCTGATGGACATGTGATTGGTTGGCACTGAGCATGATTTGTTGCTGGGGCGGGGCAGAGGGGAACGAAGAATTCCGGACTCGACAATCTAATGCCAATCCCTGAAGACTGATGTCTCCATGGACCCAGTCAATGTGTTTATGCCTTACCAGTTTAGGACAAAACTGATTACCCTGCAAGACCAAGAAATGTATAAGATTAAACAGCATTTCTATCTTGTTCTGTTAAATGTGTTGTGATGAAAGTGAATGACAGATCCGCCCATTGCCTTGAGTGCCAAACTGTGATAAACTGAACAGCCGAAATGAACCTATTGTATTTTTCAACACTGTTATGAAATTCAGGTGTAAGGTTGTGACTTGACACTATATACGAGTGTTTGCGTGCTCTCACGTGTGGAATTTAGATTTTATTTGAGGTTTTCCCCACTTCGTATTTACTCATGTCGCAACATTGATTTTATTCATGAATTTGATGCATATGATCCATGAGGAATCGTTCTCTGGGGGGATCCATCACAAGAGGACGATGTCTTGAATAATATTCCGTTTTCCTCGGTGTCTCAGTGCTTCTCATCTCAGCATGACTTCTTTCCTCATACAGCAAAGAGATTGTTAAAGACTTGGGGGTTTGTTTTGCTCTCCGAGAGGATTTAACCTCTGGCTCATTGTCCCCCAATGAGAAATTATTAGATGCAAACAAAATGATCTCTCCTGCTGATATTTTTATTCCTTTGTTTCTTGTTTTGTGTGCCATTGTTGCTGCCATGTTAAAATACAGTATTCTATGTTTAATATCAAGTAAATGTTTCATAGTGTGACTGTTATATCCTATTAGTTTTTTCCCCCTATTGGTATAATAAACATTTCTTGTCATTGATTCCAGTAAAGGTCTGCTTGATAATCATGTGATTTTTTTTCTTCTTCTCTCATTCATTTAATCTGAATTGCAGCTCTTCATGTTGTACTACCTTGTGGGGAGGTATTTTTCCCCCATGGGGGTGGGGTGTGACTCCATGGGTGTGGGCACTTTGCCTCCGCTTGGAAGGTCGCAGGTTCAATCCCCAGTTGCTCCCGGCATGACCCTGCTCTCTCAAAAAAGTCTTTGGTAAAAGCATGTGTCAAATGAATAAAATGTAAATGTAGTTCCTGTTCACTGTTATGGTTTCTGCTTAAAGGACACCACGTCCTGCTGTTAGTATTTCTTCAGAAAGGAACAGAGTTTAACGAAGGACACGATTTCCGGTGAATTCTTCACTGCTGTACTGTCACATGGCTGAATAAAAAATAAATCATTATAAATCTATGAAAAGTATCAGCTAAAGAACGGAAGCTGTAAATGTATGTTTGTAGTCTATCGTAAAATGGGAGCGGGGGGACTTATTTAGAAATAAATCACAAAAATGTCCCCTGTCTGATTCCTTGGAGCGACACTGTCTTAATGAAATTTGAATTTCTGTTTTTTAATTTTTTTTAAATAGCTCTGTGTGATTTCCTTGCTAGCATAAGTTGTCTAATTCAGATGTAATGAGATTGGTATTCTCAAATACACCCCCCTTATTAGGAAAGCACAGGAGAGCTTAGAAAACATCCAAATTATGTACCTGACAGCACACTTGTGACTAAGGTTTACTTTGCGTAAATCCTTAAAATTAAGATCTCTACTCTTCAAAACTTAGGATGTTGCATTGTAATAGAAATAAACTGTAATCTGACTAGCTTTGACATAATATAACTAGATCGTCTTTGCGATTAGGGGAAATGTATAGTTTCTCCTTCAGGCACTGAGGCTGGGAGGTGTTCCCCCAGAAATCACTGACTGTATGTAGCGCTTCAGCGTAACCAGGCCTATTTCTGTCCATGGGGGAGGGTCAATACGGACTGAGGTGATCTCCCACAGATCTAAGAGTCTTGAGCCTCACGCTTGATTGGCTAATGGCAGCATATCTTTCACCCCTGGTATTAAGAAACAAAGATGGGCTTCTCCTCTCTGTTAACAAGGTCATGATTCAAAGACCATCCCGAAGAATCGATAACAAGTCCTCACTCAAACTGTTCATGAACCACAGATTCTGCATTTCATCACTGAGTTAGAAGGAATGGGTGCAGAGGTTTTTTTTCCCATCAGCTCAAAATGTGTGTGCCATACACAGAGACAACAAAAAATGCATTTAATTCTGTGCATACTTCAATTGAACCTAAACATAACGTAATGCTCAAATAACACCTTACAGAACTGAAGGAAAGGCACAAGCAGTGGTTGATAATTGCATTTTACTCATTTCCATCCTCCAAAAGGCTTTAAATAGTAATTTCCACAGCAAAGGCAATATATTAAACATATGCTGGGTAATAAAACTCAAAAGGGCCTGATGTTCTTGATACTTGTTAAAAACTCTGCTTGAAAGGTTAACGTGTTTACTTTTAATTACATTGGTACAGGCTCATTAGCAAATCGCACCTGGAACATTCTCATATCAACACTTCTGTGAAAAACATCTCTAGAAAACTGTTTTGAAACATTTCTAAAAAAATGTTTAATGTGCACCTTTTCCTATATGTGGATGAACTGGTTCTTCACTGATCAGCCTGGAGGTCTTTTCAAATATTGTAAAAGTAGCCCTTTGTGAAGTCTGATTTGTTCTGCAGGAGAACCAAAGTTCAGCAGTCACTTCCAAGAGCCTGATTTACCTTTGGCAGCACGGGAGCCCTTGGTGGTCTTTGAGAATCTTTGGTGGTCGCTAACACGGTTCCGAAGGACATGAATATCATACTTCTGCCTCTTAATCGTCTCCAACAGATCAAACTTCTCGGCATGCAGTTGGTGCATCCATTGCCAGAGGTCCATCACCTTCTCAGCCAGCTTCTCCTGATTGAGATGGTCAATATTCAGAGGCTTCCGTCTCTCCATCAGGACCTTGGTCTTTTTCTCCCTTTCTGTTAGTTTCTTGCCAGTCTTCTTCTCCACCTTCTGCAGATAACCGCCAAAGGCCTTGTTGGAGAACACCTTTTTCTTCTTGGCTTCCTCCTCGGCCCGGAGTTTGGCCGCCTCCTCCTCCCGGCGCTGCTTCTCTTCAGCCAACCTCGCCTGCCTCTCTTTCTCCCTCTCTGTCCGGACACGGTGCTGCTCAGCACGGTCGGCGCGCCGGCGCTCAATCCTGCTCCGCAGGGCCACGAGCTCCTCCTCCTCCTTCTGCCGACTCTGGAAGTGCATCTCTATGAGGCTCTGTAGCTCGTTGAAGTCCTTCTCCAGACGTTTGCGATGGAGGTCGTCGAAGTCCAGCTTCTCACCATCCGGAAGTTTGGGGGGTACGATACTAGACATATACGGCTTGGGCTTTGGTTTTGTGTCTTCCTCTCGCATTCCCTCATCCTCTTCCTCCTCTTCCTCCCCTTCCTCATCTGCTACCGCTTGGCTGTCCTCCGTGACTTCCTCTGGTTCCTCATCCCACTCTTCCTCCTCCACCTGATTGTCTTCCTCTATTTCTTCCTGGGCCTCCTCCTCTTCTTCATATTCGTCTACAATTTCCTCTGAGTCTGACATTGTGATCTTCGTGCCTCAGTAGGTCCAATCAGATCAGAGTTGGGTGAGTTAGGTTGTGCAGTGGTGCCTGCACAAGCAGGAAGAACAAACTCAGGAAAAGATCCAAGAATTTAAAGTCAGACCTTGGTCACATGATCTCTGGTGAAGGAGTCTTTTGGACAGATGGACGCATGTCTATTTTCTACCTTCTGGAGTCTCTCTCCCCCTTGAGACCTCAACCCTGGAGTTTCCACCAACCATTCCTTTGTATGGCCTGACAAGAGGAGCTATTTCTGAAGAGGAACAGATGGACCCACACTTGTGCGTCCATGCCCTGATAACACTAACATATTTCAGTGTCACCTAAGTGGAAGAATATCATTGAAAATGTCGAATTCTAGGAGCAAGAATATGCCAGTTGGGAAAATAATTAGTACTTAGTGTTAATTTAATTAAACAATCTACCAATTTTCAGTCTCTTTTTTTGTAAATCTCAATGGAAATATGGATGTTGCAAAATGTACAATGTGTAAAATATACCTTTTATATACTTTGTATTGCAGTATACCTTTTTTCTCTCAGCAAAGTAAGAATGTAAACTACATTAGGTTTATGTTTTTTCCTGATATGTTTTCAATGAATTTTATTTCATATTAAATGAAAACAACTGGAGAATAGTGGGAATATTAATGAAAATACATATACTACTGTTTTAAAATCAGACAGCTTTATGTAAATTCCTAATTGTCTGATAATTTGCTTCTGTCAACAATGTATATAGTATATAAATATATAAAATTGGTTAGTAATTTTAATATAATAATTACCTTGGAATAAAACACTTCACGCTAATTGATTGGGTTCCTATGAACAATGTATTAAACAGTGTAATAAACAATCAGGGCAGGGAATGTTTTATCTTAAGTTAACTTTCATTGTTATTTTTAGTATGTATACAAATGAATTAGCATAAGACAGAAGGTGATTGGATTAGAGCAATAACAGAGCTTACAGCTGACTGAATCCAGACAGGCATTCCTTTTGTGTACTGATAGTGACCTCATTCTGAGATTTATCTATCTGTCCTTGGCATGTAATATCTATCTCCATAAACATAGCAGACTTTGAAAATTTGAATGTACTGGATATTAAAATGTTTGTTTTTAATAATTGTTTATTACTTTTCATATATGTAGAGTTATGCAGATTATTGTTTTCTGGCAGTTAAATCTTTCTTTGTATTTTTTTTTTTAACCATACGTTTCTTGACTAAATTATAAATGATGTGAAGAGACTGGCAAGTCTGCTGTCTAGGGGAAGCTCTCAGTAGAAGGTCTCAGTTCCACTGAACATGTCTCAGCAGGGCCTTTGCTCAGCCTTCCTCGCATGTTCTGGATGACAGTCACACCTCCCCCGTTAACACTGCTGTCCTGCTGTATGACTCTCTGCTTCTGGGGGAGGTGGAGGTCAATGAAATCCCACGGCTACAACGGAGGCAGTCTGTCCTCAAGACTGCTCAACACACTCCAGCCAGCCAGCATGCTTACTAACACTTAGGCCAAAATGTTTGTGATGTGCTGTCCAAAGCCTGGCAAGCATGCTCAACAAAAAAAGGTCAGACTTGGCTTGTGGGCCTTCTTGGTGCTATTTGTTAAGGCTAGATACCAGGTAAATTTAACTGCACTGAACTGACTCACAGTGTTTTGTGTACGTATAAATATTTTATGTTCTTAGGACTTCATTAAGCTATTGTGACTGGAGAGCAGACTGACTCATTGGGTGGGATGCAGTCCATTGAGCTTGACTTATCAAGGGTCAGCTTGACAGTGTCTAAAGATAAATGCCTTTACGGGGAAGTGTAACGGAGGGAGGTTTAGTCCTGGGTATTTAGAGCCTCACTTTTTTATCATCTTTATAAGGCATGCTTGTTTCGTTTACTAGGAGGCCTTGTTGTTTATGGGTGTGGGGTGTGGCTCATTAGGTTAGGCCTCTGTGCCAACAATCAGAACGGCACTGCTTGAAATCCTGTGGTTGGAGAAATGTTTTCGCTCTTAAGTGAATCCCTTAACCCCAATAGCTCCAGGCACTAGCTGACCCTACTTTCTCAAATGTACGTTGCTTTGGATAAAAGCATCTACTATATAAAAAATGCATTTACGGTTTACGGGGATGTCTGCCTCAATTCTTCAGTATTGAAATGAAAATTTATAAAATATCAAGGAGAATCATGCATGGAAAAATGGCTTTTAGCTTTTAATTGCTGCCAGATGAGAGATGTAGGGCGACCCTGACATCACATTTGCGGATATTATTTTACATCTGCAACTCAACTGTATTTACCTTTAATGATAATGCCTGATATAGTCATGTGACAGTGTCAGGTACGGGCCCCCACTGGCTGTGCTATTGGTTTCTTTATGTTTGTCTTCCTGCGTTTCTTCAGAGGCCGAGCACACAGCATTTGCCTTTCAGTATGTCGTCGTCGCTTCTGGAACATGCAGAACTGAGGAGAACGTGAGAGCGAGTTTGCCGCCTGTTTCTGCATGAGCTCTTGTCCGTAACGGGAGGCAGGGGGAACGTGATGGAGCGTGGCGACCTCGTTGACGGCCGCTGGCAGCTTCCTCGCTTCACAAGTCCGGCTCATCCGCACAACCTTGTTCTTTCTGTTTTCAGTGAAACCGAATTGCAGAAATGAATTCCTCACTGTCAGGGTCTCCCTGGACTGTAAAAGGTGCCTTTGCCTTTTAGATGAATTTGTCTATATTCATTTCCCAGCCTCACCTATTCCGCTTGGGACAGGCTCCAGCCCCCTTCTCCCACAACTCTGATCCCGCGATTGGAAGGTGGATGGATGGGTTCATGCTTTCGGTCTGTTTGTCCATTTGTTAAAAAAGCGATAGCACTATAGCATTACTATACAACCATATGAATACTCATTTTTTTAATTTCGCTATAATAACACATAGTCCTCAAGTCCAAAATATAATTTTATACTAATCATCCCAGGAAGACCAGTTTGAAAGCTGAAAGACTATCAGGTGGACTCTGTAGATTAGGACTCATGCCCATGATCAGAAGGTCATTAGTTCCAATCCCGTGGTGATTTCACAGTTGGGCCCTTAACCGCAATCGCTTAGCTGCCTCAGCTTTATGTCACTTTGGATATAAACATGACCTGCATAGATAAATGTCATGTAAAAGTAATTATGCTTGTTGCCGCCATGATTAGTTTCTTTTTTCCTTCCCAGCACCTGAAGCACGAAAGAGCTTGCTGAGTGTAATAGACTACGAGGTGCGAGGTGGCCACGGACTAGTCTTCCTTGTGTGTTATTTTCTTCCCTTGAATCCGCAGAGAAAAGCAAGCGTCTTTAAATGGGGGGGTGAAGAATGTCGAATCGAATGCTTTTTTTTTTTTTTTTTTGCAGGCTGTCCTTCGCATTGAGGCTGCGGGAGAAAATGCGATTTCGTGCACAAGGGAAGATGAAAGCGAGATAAGGGGCAGATTCCTGGCTCTCTGTTGAAATGCATCTAAGAATGGGCCTCATGACAGGCTGCGAGTCCCTGACCGGGTCACCTCCGTGACAACGATGACAAGATTGGTTCTGCTCTTAAGAATCCCTTTCTGGAGGTGGGCAGGACAGCTTGGTAACTGACAGGAAGGTATTCGCTTTGTTCTGAGCTGTAGAGACATTTGCAGATCTACACTTTGTAGATTTGTTAATAAAAGTTTTCCTTGAGTGGTTACATCTTCCCCAAGCTCATTCTGCTGGGGTGGTTATTTGCGACTAGCAGGTGGGGCTTCTTTTATTTAATCCAGCCCTTTGTTTGACCTCCGGGTGCAGGACACAGCTGTGTCTATCAATAGCTTCACAAGAAGACTCCTATTAATAGCTACTTCTCTGGATGCATTCCCTACGTTTTTCAAAGGACCCTCACCCCATCTCCTCACCATCCACTGTGACGTAAATCGATTGTGACCTCACCTGCTAGTCCCCATGCCAATATTTGTAGTTATTTGCTTTTGTTTTTCAGGTGGTCCTGCCCAAGACTTTGGAGAAAGAACGCCATATACTGTAGATTAAAGATGTTCTGTAACGAGGTCAGTCTCCATGACAGCAGAGGTAACCTGAGTTTGTGGCATCAAACTGGAATGACACGGTACAGCTCCTGTTAACATCAGCTGAAGCAAACATTTGAAGCTGATTCAAGAAATCAAATAATCTTCTCTCGGTGCATACCTTTTGGAACAGAGCCTTATACTTAATCTTATTAAATGGCAATTCTCAGTGCCTGTAAGGAAAAGCCATATCTGATTTATTTACCAAGCTGACCAATTCAATCAACTTCAATGCACACACATCCACAAGGAATGCATACAGATACTGAATGAGATGAAGATTCCCTTTTCTTCAAAACAAAGTTGACGAGTCTGGATAATGGGCAGTTTAATGGTAAATGAATGACTCTCTAAATTAGTGGTTAAATGAAGTTTTTTGTATCTACATTGTCTTTTCTCTACTTTTCAGTCCAGCTGAAATGAATACTAGTGATATTATTTCACCATTTACTAGTTGTATGCTATTATGTTCTTTGTAGTACATTCACCCTTTGGGAATGAATGAAAGGATATATACATTTGTCCCGAATGCTCAGCTATTCCTTATCCATTGATGTGTTGACAATAGGTTGGCGGTGGATTCAGGTGACATGCCACTTCTTTATAATTGCAGTCCTTCCAGATGGTGGCCCTACTGGCAGTCCTGTTTAATCTTACCTACTGTACAGAGCCGAAGGTCTGAGTCTCAGCCACAGATGTTTTTTGGGATTTCTGTTTGTTGTGTTCTAACAGTTTCATTTGAGTTTAATTCCACAGAAGACTTATGAGCTATTTAGTTCAAGCATTAGGCTAAATTTCCCTTAATGAGTTTGTCTGATTTGGAGGGATGTGGTGTCCATCCCAAATGTAGCTTGATGGTAGGTCAGGGTAAAAGTTTAATGAAAACATGTACATGATTTATTAGGATGTCTATACTCATATAGACCAACTCAATACATCATAATGCATCTGTCTTCGCATATATCCATCATCCTCAAAATCAGAGGAATTTAATACTATTCCAGCAGCAGACATGTGATGGCAGTAAATATGTGATATTTGCTGGTATCAGTGATGAAGCAACTTTTAATATATTGCTTAGAATTACATTTGTCATTTTGTGCTTTGATACAGAAGTGCTACGTGTCTACTTCCTTCAAACAAGGTCAGAGAATGATTTCCGGTTTTTCTCAATATTGGCATTTTTATTGGCCTCTGAGGTTGGGGGTTCAAATCCCTCCTGGCATCCCATCCAGGGTCTACTAGAGCCCTGTGTCCAGTGTTGCCTGGGAGAGGGTCCAGCCCACTCATAACTCTGACTAGGATAAGCAGTTGGAGGATGAATACATTGCATATTTTCAGTTTTTTTTTTTTCCTCTTGAAAAGTTACTTTTAACCACTTCAAAGTCATTTCGACTTGTAAAAATGTGATACACTTAAAAAAAATAACCTTTTTCATCATAGTGTGGCATCACCCAGGGGGGTGGTATGTGACTCAACAGGTTGGCCTGTGATTAGAAGGTTGTCGGTTCAAATTCCAGGATCGGTAAAATGATTTTCACTGTGGGGCCCATGAGTAAGGTCTTCAACACGCAGTTGCTCCAGAAACTGTGTGCTATCTCAAAAAAGAAAACAATATCGCTTCAGATAAAATCATCTGCTAACTAAATAGGAAAAACGTAAAATATATATAAATCTATATATATCATTGGATCACAGACTGTGTCTGACTGTTTAATGTAACATATGAGGCATTGTGCCCTTAGGTCAGTGAAACTCTGAGAAATTTTCACCGTGACCCACCCCTCATTTCATGAGAAATTCATTGCATCCCCAGAGACAGTTTGTCAATGAATTCTTTGTACCAAAGGAACAGAGAAAATAGAATATATATATAGAATGTGAAAGACACAGGATGACATTTCCTCCCTTTTCCCTTAACATGTAATAGAAAACCCAAGAAAGGGTGTGTTTGCATGCAATATTTGTTTATAACATCAAGCGTATATATTTTTCATATTATTACATTTTTAACAATGTTGTCCAGAGGTTATTTTTGTTTTTTTTTTTTCATTTTGAGTAGCACAGATAATGGCAGACAGGTAATTTGTGTAACACTTTTACTTTGAGGCTTGCTAATGAATAATAACATGGTTGTAATGACATTCTGTGGACGATGCTCATCCACACACTGCCATCACAAAGCCACCAATATATTGGTTTGAGGAATCACTCTGGAGATACAAGCAAGTTCATATTAATGGGATTATATGCATTATGTGTAATATAACAGAAGTCACTCTTTTGTGTGAGTACTGAAATACACCGACATGGAATTGCCTTTGATTCTTATCGGTGAAACACAATTTGGATTTGGGATAGATTGCTATAGGTATGTCTATTCTACCAAACCAGTAATGAAGCTAAAATCTGTATTGGAATACAAAACCCAATCCTGACCCTGGGCCCAACTCACGCGCACAAGTTTTTTTGCTCATGAGGAAATGCTGAACAGGGTCTGCTAAGTTTGCATAAACCAGGGAAAGGAAAACCTCAACACCATCTCAAATGTGTAATTTCCTGCTGTATTACATATATCTGGGTAGAGAAATTCTCATGTATCAATTTCAGGTCATTAAGAAATGCGCTTCTAGATGCTGTTTAGGCAGGCTTCAGCCAGAAATGGGGACTCGAATCACTGACTCATGACTCGACTCAGACTCAAGTTACAAAAGGCAAAACTGATGGAAAAACTTTGACCAGACCCTATGATCTGAGATTATAGTCCACCCTCTGGATGCAATAACGTTAATTTTATAATTTATGTGTATGTTCTCTGCATTTTCAGTTGGCTGAATGCAAGGTCTCCTGAGATAGTTAGAAAGAGGCTTCCCTCCTTGCATATACATGGACGTAAAAATTATGAGAACTGTGACAGATTAACCTTTGTCCTATGTTAGTTTTCTGTTCCTATCTCTTATGTTAAAGGAGTTGGTGCTGACCCATGTCTTAAATCAGCCATAAAATACCTTCAAGACAATTATTTATCATCCAATTTGTTTCTTACCTCTTGGTTAACTTGTTAAGCTTCCTTATCCATGAAAAGATTGGCTTTAGTATTTTTGGTGTGGCTTTCTGGACCTTTCTTTAGACAGCATATCTCTCGTTTTCAATAAAAAATAAACCTCAAGAGAATTATATAAATAAACTTAATTGGTTTTATCTTGCCTTACATGTATGGGCATGCCTTGCCTTTATTTTGTTTTAATTTATTTTGTTTAAATAGAGATTTCTGACAAAGTCAAAAAGCCTTGATGCAGTACACAAATCTATGTGGTGCTTTTATGCATTTTAAACTTAAAAAGGGGTTGGTGCCGACCCCAACACCAAAGCTGTTATAATCTTGACCAGAGCATTTATAATTTAGTGAAAGTTTTTTATTTTATTTTATTTTGTTTAAATAGAGGTTCCTGACAAAGTCAAAAAGCCTTGATGCAGTACACAAATTTATCTGGTGCTTTTATGCATTGTAAACTAGTACTGTAGTTCTCGAGACCGGTCTTGATCTCGAGACCGGTCTCGAGACCAATTTTTTGTGGTCTCGGTCTTGTCTTGGTCTCGACTCTATTTGGTCTCGGTCTTGTCTTGGCCTCAGACATAGCGGTCTCGATGGGATTGGGAAAAAAAGGGAAAACAGCACATCCTCACAGAAGAGTATCATTATTTATTACGCACCTCAATTCAAATGCAACCAGTCAGATGCATCTGTTTTAAAAATGTTACATTGTATACATTTTCTCAACAGACACTGCCAGTGCTTCACAGTCCACACACATCATACACATCGCATCATGGCGAACTCGGTAAAGAAAATGTCCACGAAGTCTATAGCATAGTTATAATTCAAATAAATTAGGTATTTTACATTCATTAGAAAGCATGGTCTTGGAGGTGCAAGTCAATCTGGAGGCTCATTCTCTTCAATTCAAAGCAAAGGATCATTACATAGCCGTATTCATAGCTTACCAGAGGCCTCTGTCCCTGGTATAAGAGACTTAATATGAACATCTTTCTGGTACATCCCATCTCTTTCCCTTGACGAGGTCTGATAAAATGGTTATAGGAGAGGATTGCTGAGAATATTATTTTCCATCAAGCCTCGTAACTATGACAAATCTGGGAGATTTTAAATGAGAGACATATGGACATATGGACAATATAATTGAAAAGATAACATGAATTTGATTTAACGAGTAATGACACTTTACAGCAATGCCTTTTTTCTCTACAGTTGATCTGAGTAATGAGATGTTGATTCTAGCCCTAGTCTGTTTTCGGTCTTGGTCTTGGTCTTGGTCTCACCTTAGTGTGTCTTGGTCTTGGTCTTGGTCTTGGTACATAAGAACATAAGTCTCGGCAGTGTCTTGGTCTTGATACCCTCCGGTCTCAGCAATGTCTTGACTACAACACTATTGTAAACTTACAAACGGGTCGGTGCCGGCCCTAACACCATAGGATGGTTAAAGGTAAAAAAAACATTGGTAGGGACTCAAGTTACATGACTCACAACTTGATTTGGACTCTAGTTACAAATTTGATGACTTCTAACTTGTCAGTAAAAATGATGGAAAGACTTGGACTCAATTTAGGCTTGAGGGCAGATGACTCAAGACTTGACTTGGACTCGCCAAGGAATGACTTGTTCCCATTCCTGGCTTCAGCCACTTTGTCTAAAACATGTCATACATTTTTTTCATACATAATTCACATACAGTGAATATGTATGTAATCATTTATGTACAATACATGCATACAATTTTGAAATTGTGTGCAGGATCCCCACCCCGGCTCAGCAAATCTTATTGTTTCGGACCCTGCAGGGTGGGGGTGGGGGGTGTCACATATTTCTTCAGGTTGAAAATGGAAACCATACTGGGGGCTGAGCCCTCCTGAGGGTCAAATCCTAGAATCACCTGTGATGATCACCGAAGCACAGCAGTCCCACTGTTCATATAGACTGGCAAAACTATAACATATTTATTTACTAGCTATTTAAAGATGCCATCATGCCTTTCATGTTCTAACCACTTATTCTAGTCAAGGTCATTGAGGGCCTGGAGAAAAATCCCAGGCAGAAGAGATGCCATGTTCATTGTAGGGCTCATGCATACAATTTCAAGATGATAATTTTCCTAAATGCATGTCTTTGGACTGCAGGGCAAAACCTGAACAGCCACATAACATGGATAAAACATGTTATGGACAAAATGGTGGGATTGAAATATGTTTCGTTATTGAATGTGCTGTGGGGGAGCAAGATTTTTCTTTGAATGGGGGGAGGGGGCGAGAGGTCGGGGTGAGGGCCTCTCAGTTCACTTCAGCAATCGGTGTAGTCAGACAAGCGCCATGATAAGCTATGTTCTAGCTTACACAGCCCCTGTGTGTATTTTGGACAAACGTGTATATACTACAAGTATGAAAATAGCAAACCTCAACACCAAAGCCCAGTAAATCACTTTTTTTTTTCTCTCAGCAACACAGTCAAAACAACACATTTGCTAAGCACAGCTCTATATCTAATTTAAAAATAAAATTTATTTTAAGATAGAATTTGATAAAGCTGGCAACTTGTGGGATTATGTGCGAGAGCAAAATACAAGACAGAAAAGAAAATGGCATTTCTCACACCTTTACAGGGTAAATAAATTAATAGAAGCAGCATAAAAATGCACTTACTACTGAATCTGATACGAAATAATGGATATGAAGTTAATATATCAAATGTTAACTTCACTTCTTCAATGTCAATTGTTCTGTATACACATGGCCTCAAGATCTCCAGAAAATTATTCCATTATCATGATAAAACAATTAAAACATTATGATGTGATACCTTTCTTGGCTTAGGTAATTTACACATTTTACAGTCATTGTAAAAGAAAAAAAGAAACCAGGTTTTTGGGGGTACTGTGGAGGTGCTATGGTGTGGGGGGGCTAGAGCCCCCTAAGCTCCTCCCAGTACCTTCACTGCACCCTGCAAACATGTTGATGTCAAGCGATATCCATCCATCATGCAACTGTTTGTCTTTTTCAGGTTAGCAGTGATCCTAGAAGCAATCTGAGGATGCACATGCCACAAAGCTGGGGACACCGTGGACAGGACACCACTGGCGAATGACAGGGCAATCTCACACACGATGACACGTCAGAGTGAATACAGAGACCTCAATTAGCCTAGCTGCCTTTTTTTGGACTAAAGAAGGAAAGCAGAGGAAAATCCATACATGCACATTCACACACACACACACACACACACACAGTAGAGGCACGCAGAGACACTAACAATTCACTCCATTCATTTTTATGGGCATAACCCTAATCCCAACAATGACATCCTTACCCATTACCCAGCCCTAACTTTAACCATAAGTAACCAAACAAAATACAAGACTTTTGACATTTTCATTTTTTTGATTACAGTCACAGATAAATACAAACCCACACACGAAACATGCAAACGCAAAGAACTGCAGAGAGGGAATCAAACCAACAACCCTAAAGCTGTCACTCCACACTGCTACCCAATAAACCACCAGGCTGCAATATTGGGACCCTGGTATACACATAGTGTAAAAAGGGGAAAATATTGCCAAAATAACCCTGTACAAGGAAAAATGGCTGTTAGACAATTTAATAGAATGAGTTGCTCAAAAAATAGGAAGTATGTAAAACAAATCTTTTTTAGCAGTGGGGTGGCTCAGTGGGTAACATGGTGTCCTCACACCTCCAGGCGTGTCGGTCGGTATTTCCGCAGTGCCCCCTTTTGGGGGAGGGGGGGAGTGTTTTACAATTGCTCTCCACGACATTCCATTACATTTTGTCAGGCTATGCGGAAGATGGAAAGTGCTGCATTAAATTCATTAGGCTCTCGTCACAGTACGTTGTTTTTGCCACCTGACCTCATTAGCCTGGAATAGCCTGGAAATCAACATTTGCTTTCTGCGGACAATGGTGGACTTTGTTGCCCTGTCCCATTATGTTTCTGGTCATTCATGGCTGGGGATAAGGTCAGGATTTTTTTAATGGTACAGAGTTCCTTTAAAGTAGCAGTGCTCAGCCCCAGTGTTGGATGAGTGGAGTATGCTAATTCAGCTGAATTATTCATTAGGAAAACATATAAAACAGTCTGATTATGTATATCTTCATATAGGCCTAAGTTAATATATCAATAATATATTTTTTTCCCCATAATTTATCATTTAAATAATATTGTATGTATTGCAGTTATTAGTAGGTAAATACCTATTAAGGGCATATGAAGTCCATCCTTTTCCCATAACCAATGAGGAGACCCACAAAACGCAGGGAGAACATGCAGAAGCCACACATAGACACAATGAGGATCAAACACACACAGTTCTGGAGGTGTGAGGCTACAGCCAAACGTGGTGAGCTGCCACTGCTCCAGGTTATGAAGTCCTGAATGGTTATTTGATTAAACATATTTAAGCTGATCACCAATGATTAGTATAATGTTATGTGACATGGAAGTAAAATAAAGATAACATATTTTACTGAGTTTGCATAAATCAACATGAAATACGCCAGCCTCCTAAACCGCTTCTATTTTGAAGGACGTAAACAATAATTCTATTCAGAAAACGGCACTCAGACGTGTGGCCATACAGAAACATTTTGTCAAATGCAAAAAAACAAACAAAAAAAAAAATTCTGCAGTGACTCTCTTGTCATGACCACTATGCTAGGAGTTAAAAACAGACTTTGAACAGGTGAATGTTCAGATCCGTCCTTGAGAAGGAATGCTATTTCACATCACTTACATAATTTGAATTACATTGCTTATATCTAGGGTAAGACCTTTATCATTTCAATTATTTATGTATTTATTTTCTGGTTATTGAACCTAATATAGTCCGTAAAATAATACACAGAGAAAAAAAAATTTCATGTTAAAAGGTTACACTTATTTCTTTGGTCACGCACGATACTCTCTGATCCTAACCGATCTGCATGGTAGGAGTGGGGCAGTTCAATAAACTGAAAAATATGTTCAGAAATATGTTTAATCCACTCCATAATTTTTCATGCGGTGTTTTCAGACACCAGCTGATATCGATGAGCAGCAGCACCTCAAGGACTTGGTCTCAAAGCGAGAGAAAAGCGTGAATGAAATTAGCTACCAAAATTACTGCAAGCCAGACAAATGTCATGGCTGCAATTAGCCTCTTCTAATTAGCGTTGATGTAGATTCAAATTCTGTTATTCCAAACATGCTCCTTTTCTGTGTAGTAATTAACGACTGAGATTTTGACTGAGTTTTTCATTTGTGGCAGATTGCGTTTTGTTATTAAAACTGCACTATTTCAGAAAATATCAGTGAGTCCGACGCAGCCTTGATAGATGAATATTAGAATCAAAGTTGATGTGACGGGCTTGGTAATGCGTTTATAACAACCAGACTGAAGGTTATCTTGACAGAGAAAGGAAAGTGATATAATGAATGAATAATATTAGGCCTATGAAAATATATATAAAAATATAAGTCTATTAAGGTATTTTTTTAAATCATTGTAACAAACAGATTTCAGGTTCAGATCCCAGGAGGGTTTGACCTGCTATTATACTTTTAGAAAAGTAAATATCTGTCCTTGTATAATTTATATTAATACTATTGCTTTAGGTACGGAAGTTTGTAAGCAAATAAATAATGTATAAGTTTCTGGAATGTTGCTAAATATATAAGAAGCTCATAGGCTCGATAGAAGGCGAGTCTAAAACAAATGATTTTGCATTTATGTAAATGAGCTTTTGCATTTATGGAGAAATGCGAAACCCGGGATGCATTTTTAACCAGCGTGCCTTTGATTCAGGAAGAGAGGAACAAGGGCTTTGCTTGCTGCCAGCATTGCGCTGAATAACCAAAGTTAAATTAAACCTCATTGGGGCTGACTGCAGCAATGCTGAAGAGGTCAGGTTCATCTCACCTTGACACTGGCACTGCGGTAGTTTCATTTTGCTCGAAATGCATCCCCCGCAGCAAGTATCTAGCACGTTAATAATTTGCAAATGTTTCTGTATAGGATTAGATCATTTAAATAGCAAAGTATGTAAATCACTATTCCTCGATATGTGTTTTGGACTCTTTAATAATATGCCGTTTGTATGTAGAGACAATGAATATCTTGTAACTGTAAATATTTTGAAACAGAGATTCACTTTAAGCAGTAGTTTCACACCTCCAAGGTTGGTGTTTTTGTCCTGCCTCTACTCTGTGAGTTTGCATCTTCCCCCCAGGTGTGTACAGGTTTCTTCCTGTACTTGTCATCCACGGTGTCTCCTGCCCTGTGATTCCTGGCATCAGCTCCAGGCTTACATACCTCATCACTGTCCCTGGTCCCTGAAGCGCACCTCATTTGTTGATTTTCACTCAGCTTTTATTTTATTTATTGAAGTAATAATCAGGAAGAGCTTTGACAGATATATCAAGCCTCAATCAGTTTGACATCCTGTTCAATTATGAATCTGTTATGATCCTCTGATGTTTTCATTTTGACTCTTATTTTTTGTTGTTTAAGATCACTGTGATGAAACATGGATGATTTCCTTTGTGACAGAGACACGATGCGTAAATATGGTGACAGAATTGTGCATCAAAGAAAATGGAAACATTTTGTTCTTTCCGTGAAGAAAACAGCCACCTGTGTTTCAGTTCCCATCCTCTGTAAGATCTGTTTCCGTTAGATCATCGTATTTCTCAAATGCTACCCAGGGAGTCACTGTCCTTCTTAAAACAATCTTGGTCAGTAAATTCCTTTTGTATTGTGAATGACATATGAATTAAAAGAAAAGCAGCAACACAGCACATAAGTTGTGACTTTGAAACTCAATAATTCATTACAACTATTTCAACTTCCTTTCAAAAGAAATTGTGGCAAAATCACAACTCAATGCAAAGCTTTAGAGTATGAAACAACACTAAGCTGTGCACCATGGCTAGGTTTGAATTCCACTTCTGCTTTCTCTTACTTTCACGCCTACATTTTCTTGATGTCCTCAATAAGTAACTGGAAGACAGAGACACTTTTTTCCAGAATAATTAACAGCATTTAGCAGGGAAAGGAACCAGTCACTCCTTGGTGAGTGTGAGCCAAATCTCGAGTCAAAACATTGCAAGTCCATGTCAAGTCTCAAGTCATGTGCCCTCAACTCCAAGTCGAGTTGTGAGTCGAGGGACTTGAGTCCCTACCTATGTCAGTTTTTTGTGCCTTTAGTTATTAAAACTTGCTGCAGCAAAAACCCACCACAGTACGTTGTAAGTAAAATCCTTCATAGGTTGAGAGAGGTTGAAAAAAGAGTCTTCACTCTGTCACAGTTGTCCTCATTGTTATGATCGTGGTCCATCAGGCAGGCAGGCGAAGATCCAGACACAAGGGCTTATTGCGGGAAACTGGGGAACATCAACGACAGATCTGGGGAAAACGGACTCAGACGCAGACTAAATACACAGGACGAGCCGAAAATAACAGGCAACAGGTGATCACAATCGGAAATTAACAGGAGGTAACGAGGGGGGCGTGGCACACAGGAGGATCGGACGAGCAGGTCATGACACTCATACAGTTGTTACGTATGAGTTTTTACAGAAAGTGATGCATCTTTCCAACAAACTATCTCAGGAGATCTTGCATTCAAGCAAATGAAAATGCAGACAACAAAGAATTAACATACACTTAAATGACTTGGTCCAAGTCAAGTCCAAGTCTCGAATCATGTACCCTCAAGTCCAAATCAAGTCCAATTGGGTGGATTTGGGGGGGCAGGGGGGCAGTGTCCCTGTGAGAACATGCATGCCCCCTTGTGGCCCCCCAAAATACAAAATACATATCCCACTTGGGTCTGAAATAAATGTATTATTATTATTATTATTATTATTTACATTTATATATGTGGGCTACAATTCTGTGCGTCTGGAACAGGTGAAACACAAAAGTAAACACATTTTCTTGACTAAATCCAGGTGTGCCAGGTGGTCGAGTTGCTTCAGTTAGTGAGAAGCTGAGTTAATTACAGAAAAAAATAATCAAGCTTATGAAAGGCAAGACGGTCTAAACAAGAAATCAGAGTGAGTTACTTATTTGGAAAAACTGTAAAATGTGACTGCAAAGCACTGCATAAATAACTTACCAGTTTTCACAATTGTCTTTTGCTTCTCAATGCTGGCAATCTAGTATAAGTAATACTTGGAGGACATTAAGGTCAAATGCATTTGGCCCCCTTGCAGTCTGCCCCCCCCCCCCCATTTGAAATGGTCTAGAACTGCAACTGGAGTACAAGTCTTTCCATCAGTTTTGCCAGGTCGAGTCACAAGTAATTGAATGTGTGACTTCAGAACGAGTCAAGCTGCTAGTCACCTCTGGCTTTTAGATTATTCAGTGAAAGGTTCTCTAAGTACAGATAAGTGTCATAAAACTGAAGTCCAGTAATATTATTAACTACCTGTTCCTGAACTATCTCAGACATTTTAAGGCAATTAAATATGATTAACAAATGTATACCAGTTCAGTTATCATAGCTTCATTCCCTGTGCCCATAAATAGGGTTTAATAATGTAAGTACAAAAAGATACAGCTGTTATAGGTCCCAAAGTGTTATTTCCTACCGAACGCAGTTTGCAGGCATGATAAATACAGGCAAGTCACCATGTAGTAAAATGATGGGCTTGACCACCCCAAACCACCCCCCCGTCCCCCGTCCCCGTCCCCACCACCACCACCAAAATTTGTTTGTGACTGTTACGGGCTTGCCCGTAGTATCGCTCTTTCGCTCTCTCTCTCTTTCTCTCTGCCTGTTCCTCTCCTGTCCTACAGGGGACACTATAACATCAGGAGGCCTTCTTTCCCTGGGAGGTTATAAAGGTCAGCAAGAGGAGTCCGAAGAAGGGAGAGAGATATTTTTGTGCTGGTCTGTTCTATTGTGATATTCTTCTATTGTGATACTGTTTTTTTGTGTGGTTGATTGTGTTTGTCCCACTGGATAAACGGGGGACATATTTGCAAATATTGTTTGTATTCTTTTTGCCCACCACTACTGGAAGGGACTAAGCGCCATTTCATTTAGATGCCTCTTTTGTACCTGTAGTCAGGGAGATAGGGTAGTGGTAAGTGTTTTTTTTTTCTTTCTTTTGGTAGGTAAGTATAGTGCAAATTTGGTGGAGGTAGTTTGGAGTTTCTGTTTGCTATTTTGGCCAGCTTGCCCCAGGAGATATGGCACGACCCTTTTGCATCATACATCTGTTATATGATAGGTACGTGTTAGGCCAGGCACAATAAATTGTACAGCACTTGTGAAGACACTTAAGGTGTGAGACGTTTTCTGTATGAACCCGGTGTGGTCTGTTACGTATCCTATCCTGGAGACATAATAGTGACCATTTAGACATGCAGCCAGTCATGGAAAATGACAAGTTTGAATTGAAACTTGCTTCCATCGCCCCCCAAACCCGGTAAGTGTTATCTACCTCCCTGTTTTGCCGTTCTACTAACGGGGAGGATTCCTTATATCATACGAATTTTTTTCTTTCTTATGTCTGACTTTTCCTTTCAACTGTGTACTCTCAAAGGTCAGGAAAGCGACAAATTAGTAAACGCCAGTACAGATTATTCTTCACCTTGAGCAATCCTGGTTTAATTGAGGGTGGCATAATGTACGGTCACACAGAGACACATTAGTGTTTTTAATTAAGGTGATTAACAGGACAATGTCTGCAGCGGATGGTGAGGCCGCTGGAGGTGGTACAACACAGGGCTGGGATCTCTCCACGTGCCAAGGATAACGGAGCTGGGCTTCACTCCTTGGCTCACATGGGGAGTTCTGTCATCCCACAGCCAAAGCGTGGCTTGACTGGAAACGTGGGGGAGGAAGAAGGCAGCTCCTGATAGGACATTAAAAGATTCCTCTCCCTGCTGGGGATATCGGGACAAAATGCTGACGGGTAATGCAGTCTGCCATACAGCAGCGGTCTCATAAAAATGCCAGCTTCTCTGTACAAACGACAGCATCCCCCCCCCCCACCCCCAACAAATTTTCCTCAAAAGGAGGTCTGTCACAGCAGCAAAAGGTCCTCCGGTAAATAAAGCTTGCGTGGGAAGCTTGAGTGTGCCAATCATCGCTCCTTAAAATATTCCCACAGCGGCGCGTGAGTGATTGATTGCTTCTCCTCACACGTATCTGCCACGCCTGGCTTTGAACCTGCGAGCACGTTAAGAGCAGGTCGCTGTTGCGTGGGGTGGAGCTTCATTTACTGATTTTGTAGATGTGCTTCATAAAAAAAAGGCACTGTCAGTCAGGAAAACACTGTGCGTAAACCCCGGGAAAAAAGGAAAATCAAAGCAACTGCTTTCACCGAGAAATTGTTTAGTGCCAGTGAAACAAACATCACTGAAACTTGTGATGTGTTTCAACACTGATGCCCCTAAACAAAACTGAGGGCCAGTGATGTGCACAGAATTTTTGAGGGGCAGGTGCACAAACAGGAGGGTGTGGCCGACTGGTCCTTTGGGGGGAAGGGGCGTGAAGGCCGATTGGAGACGGGGGAAGGAGGGGGGAGAGATTCACCCTCGGGAAATTTTGTGTCATCATCGGTTATCGAAAAAAGGCACTTTAAGCAGTTAATGGGGGCATTTTCAATCATTCAGATGAAAGGAGCAGGACCCCGGCCCCACCCCCCACCCCCCCACTCCTCGCGAGGGTTTTAACTCTTACAAAATTAGTAAAATAAGACAAACCCACTGTCATATGAAAGGCTACAAAGGCCAAAAATGCTCAAACTGTCATGAATATTCACATTTCACAAATTATTTCAAGGTACATAGAAATAATGTTAGGTATGACGTATAAACCTATTGTAAGAAATCCTAACAGTTTTATAACACTAGAATATACACTAGAATATACATTTTTTTCATGGTGTGCCCTCATGCAAAAATGAATTCTAAAAATAAATTCTGTCAGTTTACAGGGCCAAAGGGTATAATTTCATGCAAGCCTTGATCCTTGCACCTACAGTAATGTGATGATATTATGCTTTATCTATGGTCTCCCAAAATAAAGAAACATTGCCTAGAAATGCTTGAATTTTTAATGGGTTAAATATTATATATACTGTATATAAAGCTTTCATGAAAAGGCAGGACTTGGCGGCAGTATTGAAATTTCACCAGAAATAGTTTTAGAGTTAGCGTTCTCTCATTTTTGGCAATACTATTAGCAAATCTGTTTTAGCATGTGATTAGTAAACCAAGATTAGTTGATGGTCATCTAAGCATTTACAGTAGTTGAAGGTCAAGATTCCTCTAAAAAAATAAGTATTGCCACCTTATCGTGGTGGAGAGGTTTGTGTGTCCCTATGATCCTAGTGGCTGAGTTGTCAGGGGCAATTGCCCCTGGTAGGGTCTCCCAAGACAAATTGGTCCTAGGAGAGTGGTCAGACTAAGTGTGATTCAGTAAACAACCATGATGACAGAAAATACAAGGGGCCATGTTAGCCTGCCTGAACTGGGGAGACCGGGGCCTTGCACTGGAGCTAGGTCTGGGGCAGCGCCCAGCGGCATCGCCCAAAGAGAAAACATGGGTCCATCCTCCTGTGGGCTCACCACCTGCAGGGGGAGCCATGGGGGTCAGGTGCAATGTTGATCAGGTGGCAGTCGGAGGCAGGGGCCCTTGATGGACCGATCATCAGCTACTGAAACTGACTCTTGGTACATGGAATGTAACCTTCCTGGGGGGAAAGGAGCCTGAGTTGGTACTGGAGGTAGAACGATACCAACTAGATATAGTCAGGGTCACCTCGACGCATGGCTCAGGCTCTGGAACCGATGGTGGATGGTGGTACATCTACCCTGGAGGGGGGCTGGATTCTAATCCACTAGAGGGGTGGTTTGGTTCACCTTGGTGAACAAGAGGGTCGCCACCCTTTGACTTTGAGTTCATAACGATCCCCGTGTTTGAACATAAGGGTATTCATAAGTGCACCTGGTACTAGAGCACCCTAGGCCGCGATTCGCTGATTGATTTTGTAATCGTATTATCGGATCTGTGCTGGCATGTTTTGGACACTCGGGTGAAGAGAGAAACTGAGCTGTCAACTGATCACCACTTGGTGGTGAGCTGGATCCGCTGGCGGAGGAAGATGCCAGATAGATCTGGTAGACCCAAACATATAGTGAGGGTTTGCTGGGTACATCTGGTGGAGGCTCCTGTCCAGGAGATCTTCAGCTCTCACTCTGGCAGAACTTATCTTGCATTCCGAGGGAGTCAGGGGACATTGAGCCTGAATGGGCCATGTTCCAGAACTCCATTGCTGAGGCAATGGTCTGGGGCTGTGGCCATAATGTGTTGTGTCTCTTTTGGTTCCTGAACGTGATGGAGGAGGGAGGGAGGTGCCTCAAAAAGTTTCTGGCAGATCGTTAGGCAACTCAAGAGGGGGAAGCATGGCTTCACCCATGCTGTTTACAGCAAGGAGGGAGAACTGTTGACCTGAAATTGGGATATAGTCAGGCAGTGGAAATAATATTTCGAGGATCTCCTGAATCCCACTGATACGCCTTCCTTAGAGGAAGCAGGGCTGGGGACTTGCCCATCTCTAGGGCTGAAGTTACCGAAGTAGTCAAAAAACTCCTCGTTGGCAAGGCTCCTGGGATGGATGAGATTCACCCTGAGTTCTTGAAAGCTTGGCTGCCTTGGCTGACAGGCCTCTTGAACAATGCATGGAAGTTGGGGACAGTGCCTTTGGATTGGCATACTGGGGTGGTGGTCCCAGTCTTTAAGAAAAGGGCCTGGAGGATGTGCTCCAACTTCAGGGAGATCATACTACTGAGCTTCCCTGGGAAGGTCTATGGAAGGGTCCTGGAGAGGAGGGTCTGTTGGTTGACCTTCAGATCCTGTAGAAACAATGCAGATTCTGTCCTGCTCATGGAACACTGGACCAGCCCTTCACCATCGCATGGATACTGCAGGGTTCATCGGAGTTTGCCCATCCAGTCTATATGTGTTTTGTGGATTGGAAAAGGTATACGATCTTGTCTGTCGGGGGGTCCTGTGGGGGGTGCTTTGAGGGTATGGGATATGGGATCCGCTGTTGCAGGCCATTATATTTCTGTATTTGGTTTGCATTGCCAACAGTAGGTCAGACTCGTTCCCGGTGTGTGTTGGACTGCACCACAGCTGCCCTTTGACACCGATTCTGTTCATAACTTTTATGGTCAGAATTTCTAGGTGTAGCCAAGGAGTGGAGGGGGTCCATTTTGGGGGCCTCAGGATTCCGTCTTTGTTTTTTGCGGATGATGTGGTCCTGCTGGCATTGTTAGGCTGTGACCTGTGGCATGCACTGGGGTAGTAGGCAGCTGAGTGTGAGTTGGCCAGAAAGGATCAGCACCTCCAATTCTGTGGCCATGGTTCTTGACCGGAAAAGTGTGGATTGCCCTCTTGTGGTGGGGGGATGAGTCACTGCCTCAAGCAGAGGAGTTTAAATATCTCAGGGCCTAATTCATGAATGAGGGAAGAAGGGAGCGGGACAGGTGGATCGGTGCAACGTCAGCAGTAATGCAGACGCTGTACCAGTCTGTCATAGTAAAGAGAGAGCTGAGCCGGAACCTATTGATTTACTGGTTGATCTACGTTCCTACCCTCACCTCACAAGCTTTGGGTAGTAAATGAAAGAGATCCTGGATACAAGCGGCAAAAATGAGTTTCCTCCACAGGGAGTCTTGGCTCAGCCTTAGAGAAAGAGTGAGGAGCTCAGACATTCAGGAGGGGCTCAAAGTAGAGCCACTGCTCCTCCGCATTGAAAGGAGCCAGGTGAGATGGTTCAGGCATCTAGTTAGGATGCCTCCTGGATGGCTCTCTAGGGAGGTGTTTCGGGCATGTCCAACCAGGAGGAGGCCCTGGAGCAGACCCAGGACACACTGGAGGAATTATATCTCTTGGCTGGCCTGGGAACACCTTGTTATTGCCCCTGAGCTAAAGGAGGTGCCTGGTGTGAGGTCTGGGCATCTCTGCTTAGACTGCTGCCCCCGTGACCTGATCCCGGATAAGCGGCAGAAAATGGATGGATGGGTGGAATTTGTTAATTGTAAAAAAGCCTATTCCATGCTATTGAAAAGTTTTTAATAACACGCATTATCTGAGCCAGCAGGAGAATGAGCTTGGTTTGGAAGTGCATGGTATCGATCAGTAACTCCCCACCTGGTCCTGATGAAACACCCAGCTGTCATATTTTGGATTGGTTACTCTTTAAGGGTTAAATATGGTCAGCTGAGTGACAATTGCTGAGTCTGGTGTATTTTGTTGTAAAGTGCATGGTATCCACACAGCTGGCTTAACAAAAGCCATTTGCTCAATTGAACCCTGCTGTCCTGAGACCGACCTACATCCCAAAACATATGCAAGCTGCACATTAAAACTGCTACTGCATTGCAGTATAGATCCTGTTTTCTATAAGTCAATGCACCTATCTGTATCAAAAAATCCATATTACACACAGTGCTGCGCGAAAGCTATTTATCTGGGTAGTAAGTGTATATTTGCACAGAAACACTTACTTCTGTTATGCAAAAAGTTACAGGTATCTTGTTGGATGGTTAGAAGAACACACTGCTTCAGTTCCCAAACCTCTCCTCAGGGGCACCTCAGCCATTCTATGTATTCTAGGTCACTTAATTCATTAATTAATTTAGTTTGAAAAGTCTCTGAGGTGCCGATTAGCCATATGAGGTGAGCTAGTGGTTGAAAAAATACTTGGTGTATTGGATGCAAATACTGGGGTGACTAGAAAAGTTTTAAGATGGCTAAGCAGACACACGTTATGAATGTATATGGTTGTAAGTCAAGCAAAGGCATCCAACTGAAACCATAAGATTGATCCCAGTGGGACTTATTTATAAAGCATTGACATTGTGACTCTGGCCAGCTGCATTGTGTTTTGTGGGTTTGACATCTGCTCTGAAGAAAATTAGGTGAACATGACCAGTAAAGCCAAGCCTCTTCTGGTTGATTGGCACAAGCTGTGGCATGAGACATTCCCACTGGTGCCTTTAACCATGTGGGACCTTCTTGTTTTTTTGTGTTTTTTAAAGAAACGGTAACCGATATTGTCTAAACATCTCGGTCATGGATACAAAAAGTCCCTGGCTATAGAACAGAGGGGTATTATTCTATGATGCAGCTTGGCAGATGGTTATAAAACACAAAATGTATTTCAGGGCTCCGGATGTCACAGGGTGCTAAAAAGCAAAGTTTAAAATCATTAATGTATTCAGGAAGAGTATCGCCTCTGTTATCCCCCTGGGACGGAGCCATCTGGGTCACAATGAGTCACAGGACCCAGCAGATTCATACCAGCAGTGGGTCATAACTCTAAAGCTGATGAACATGTGTACTCGGGGGTCTTGCTAATATCCAAATGCTCATAACTGCAGCACTTGCCTCATTGGGCATTTTAACTCAATCAGAATGGGCGGCTAATGACACCGACTACATTTAGGTGCTTTAAGTGCTCCTCAGTGGTGCCGAGATTGAACTTAATCAAATGAAAGGGCCTTAATGAAAGCATTGTGACCAATCCCGCGAAGGCCAAGATAAAGACCGCTGTGGCTAGACACACCGGCATAATTTCAAACTGCTCTTATGGGATCTAGATGATAAAGATAAAAATTTAATTTGAGGCACACAAGGATGGTGGTACATCTACCACTCATTTCCAGGCTTTCTTTACTGTACTTTCAAGTCTGAGTTTTTACTGATACTTCGAGCATTATAGGGTTTTACAAATGTGAACGTGACCTTAACAGATACTCTACTATGTCCTTGGGCAAGAACCTCTTAAAATTAATTACTCCAGCAAATATTTCATAGTATATGCATGTAATATAGGATGAAATGAATCAGAATGCTAGGCAACTTAATAATGTGCAATAATAATCTTCAAATTAATGCAAAATGTATTGCTTTGGTTTAAAAAACATTACAGGGTACATTTAAGTGAAAAAAAAATGCAATAAATGCTATGAAATTGACCCAGTAGTGCCCATAGTTTCTAAAAAAATGATGCAACAAATGATTGATATTGGTATTTAAAAAAAAACAGGTTCCTGTTGCTAAACTCAACATAACTGAAATTTCTGCTTTTGTGCAAACGGATTTAAGCTCTGGGCTTTCTGTGACCTTGTGGTTGTTACGTGGTTATTTTAAAATTATAAGGGACAAGCTCTTTTATAACCTGTCACTCACTGCGTTGAATAGCACCATTCAGCCCCTTTCCATACGCACCCCCCCACCACCACACCGCTACCTTTGGCTGCTCTCCTCGGTCTCAAAACAGCTTGACACTGTTTGTTCAGCCTTTCAGACACGTATCAGCTTGTCCCTGCAAACGGACCTTGTTCGGTTTCAACCCCGTGAAGGGGAGTTCGGGCATCAGGCCCTCATAACGGTCCTGTCGCCCCTTCCGGTAACACTGCCTGCCCCAGCTGCTCCTCCTGACAGCCTTGGCATAACTCGATTGCACTGACATTGTAAATGCCCCCTGCCATCGCAATTTCGGCACCGCAGCCATTTCCTTACAGCTTTGTAGGCAGCTATACGCGTCAAATGAGATGGCGCTATGAAGCCAGGGGCTTAAAGTAATCAGATTTTCTCTGCTCGGATATTCTCAAGAAAAAAGATGAAAGGTGCTTTGAAAACTGCACTCAAGTGGCAAAAGTGAATACGTATTGCGCTCTTGTGCCTTTTCCAGTATTAGGCATGAGAACAGGTGACCTGTGTGATCAGAAGTAAATAGTTTATTTGGAGCGAGGCGGAGGCCCGTTTCAGTGCCGGGGATCTGGGCAGAAGGACTGGGATTTTAACGAATGCATTTTTATTCATGAAAGCCTCCTGCTTTGTCCAAAATTCACATTCAACAAAATCTAGCTGAACGGAATGGAAAAATGGGGAAATTAAATGGGTGTGTTGGAAAGATTGTGCTTAGCTTAAGGGGGGAAAATGGGAAACTACAGTGAAATTATTTTAGTCTTTTTGCTATATCAAATCAAACTGTAAATCCACTCATATTATCCTGGTCAGGGCTGCAGAGAGGCTTGGAGTCTGTCCGAGGCAGCATAGGACATGAGATTGGGGTGCCAGTCCATCGCAGGGCACTTACACATACATATTCATACTCTACAGGTTATTTAGAAAGACAAATTAGCCTAAGTGAATTCTTTTGGACTGTGGAAGAACACAGGAATACCCAGAGGGAATCCATGAATCAGGGAGAGAACATGCAAACTCATTTAACACAGAAAGTAGAGGTGGGATTTGAACCCCCAACCCGGGAGATGTGACATGACAGTGTTACCCACTGAATGACCATTGTACCCTCCAATGGTATTAAACATTTTGTGAAACACAATAACAAATAATTTTAAGTAATTTAGTTACTAAATACTGTCTGGATTGGCTCTTGTCTTGCTGTGGTCCATGTGTCATTTTCCCATTTGGCCAGCAGGTGTCCCTGGTCATCCCGTCTCCTGTTCTTTCCCAGGTTTGCTAGCTCCTAGTGTTTCCTTCCCAGAGACCAGCCTCAAGTGTGTTTGCAATTTTGACTGTTTGTTTCTTTATATTCTTGATCTATGTATTTGTGTTATGGTTCCTTGTTGTTCCCTGTTTTGATCCTCTGTTAATTGACCTCACCTGATAAACTATGATTTTGCCTATTGCCCTTTTGTCTGATTGTGACTGCCCTTTTTGTCTTGAGACTGTTTGATTTTTGAATTTTTTTTTTGCTAGGGGTATGATCGTTTTTTTGTTTCCACCCAATTCGGGTTTACTTGGTTAGCCTGTGTTTTGTTTGTTTTTAGCATTGTCCACTTCCAATGTCTGTCACTGTTGTGTTGTATCCATTATATGCCCATTTGTTATTATCTGTTCATCACATCTACAAGAACACCACCCCGAAACCACATTCCATTGTCTGTGTTTCTTCTCCTTTCACCTGTTTCTGTACACTCCAACCCTAGACTGGGCTGTAACAGAATTTGGGGCTTCATGTGAGATCTCTTTATCCCCGTATTTTGGTGGTGTTATTGTATTTATGTTGGAGGAGGGGTGGTACAATATGGATGATTTAGTTTCGCTTACCCTCGCTCTCACTTTAAAGACATTTAACTAACACCTATGTTGAGTACCCACAAGGGTCATGTTCTGTACTCAGTGAAGCCATTCTGAACTGTGTTGCACTGAGCAGTTTCAGCTTGTGGCCTTCCTGGTAGCTTTGAAGCCTGGAACACCGAATCATTTTGGCGAACAGAAGTCGTTGGGGCATCGGAGTTGTCTTCATTGCCAGTGTATGGCACACTTGGATACAGGTTTTGACTAATTTGACATGTTGAGTTGGTGTCAGATCTAGTCAGTGAAACTAATCTCTCTGAATTGGGCTGTATGTCAACCATCGGCGATGTAGTCGTGCCGGTGTGTTGGAGCATGAATTTTCACAGTCAATGGCAGCCCACGGGAGCCAACTGTTCACTGGTCTTGGTCAGTGCCTTTGTCATTGATTTGGGGTGTCTCCAGCTTAACGAGTCTCTGCTGACCTTTCATTATTATGTATTTTAAGAAACTGCAAACTTTAGACACCATGGCATGTGAAAATCCCAAGAAGTTGGGCTATTTCTTAGCCATTGGAACCGACATTCACACCACGTTCAAAATCGCTTAGCATCTTAACCACTGCAATGCTTAATGGACAAGTAAGTGGCCGTGCCTGTACTGTATATATTCAGGTGCAGCCATATGACCCAATGCTTGAAGGGGTAGGTTGCGTCAGCAAGCAGGAATCAAGGGCATAGATTTGATTATGGACATTAGGGACATATCTCTATGAATACTGTGTGTATTTAGGGGAGTGGGAGGTTCGAGGCTGATTTGGTCCCTACCAATATTGAAACCTGACCTACTCACTTAGTGTATCCTTATTCTGAACACTGCATGGGCGGTGGGGTGGGGTGGGGTGGGGCAGTATTAGGGAGCACATGGTTGGGGTACACTCTGGTCAAGATGCTGGTCTATAACTGGGCAGGTACAGGCAGCCCCCCAGGTTAAAACTGTCCGGCTCATACATGCAAACAGACTGCCAAAAAGCCTGTTTTTAAAAAAATTCAGTTTAAATGGAACGGCTCATGATAACAAACTCATGCAGTACTTTTTCATGCTTCTGAAAACATTGCGTGGCTTTAGCGGTACGTTGGCTCGAAGTACAGTATGTAGTACTGTCTGTAGTAATTTTTATTACTGTACAATTATTATATGTTGTACTATTATATACTGTATTATTATTTTCCCAACTTACCTACATATTTGACTTAAGACAGACTTAGGCAACAAATCTCGTCCGTAACCTGGGGACTGCCTGTACACACCACAGGAAATGTAGAATTGCCAATTAGCCCAACTAATTGGAAATCAGTGTACCATGCAACACAAGGAGAATACACAAAGCCATGGAGCAGAGGAGAGATTCAAACCACCAACCCTGGAGGTGTGAAGCTACAGTGCTACCCTGTATGGTTATTAACTTCATACATTCAGAAGTGTTCTGAAGTCAAAATCGGTGGAATGTGCTCGAGGTAGGAGAACTACTGTAGGCAGCCAAAGAACCTGTAATGATGACTTGGCAGCATATCCTCTAGACAGAAATTGATCCATCTTATCCAAGTGTTGTAGCTTCTCTCGTGGCCTGAGGCTGCAGGGGATCCTGCAGAACTTATGGATCTCCATCCACATCTCCCTAAAGACAAGTCCTTCACTTATATAGGTAGTTCCAAAGTATTTTTTGATTTCTGATTCCTCTCTGCCTGGTCTGCCTCCAAGGGCTTATTGCCTAAAAGAGATGCAGCCGAGCTAATTTGTGAAAATGAGCCACTTAAACAGGAAATGTTCAGACATGTGTTTTAATGCATCTTTCATACATCACCTGCACTGAAAAAATCACCACAAGGTAAACTCTCAGCTTTGAACTTTCACTTTAATATAAAAGTTATTCGAAAAATAACACACTGAGTTTTGACAAGTAATAAATAAGTAATAAGTTAAAAGTTCAGGCTGGAAAAAACGATCCAGAAATCCCTTAAAGAAAGGGATTTGGATCAATATTTTAAGATAGATTTATTAAAGAATCTGTTGTTTTTATTTGTAAAGACAATTTAAACAAGTGGGTAGTGAAAACTAGAGACTATTATCTCCTGGGCCTGGTCTGTGGGTCTGAGCAGCATGTCTCCTGTTTACCTACTTTGGATTATCTTCAATACAAACAACATTTTTGGTTTCGATATAATATTTACTTAATTGTCAAGTGGGGATCAATATTTCAAAAGGTTTTTTAAGATATCTTCGCATTTTTTTTTGCCAAAAAAATAAGCTTTGAGCTGTAAGGTGGGGATGTACTAATAGATATAAGGTGTATTAAAAAGCATAACAGTCACAGTAACATGTTAGTGCCAGTGTACAATAAAAACATGATATTCGTGCTGATGCATAAGTAAGAATATAACATCCAACGGTAGTTCCAGTTAATATGCAGTTTAATGCTGCCAAACACATATCTTTTACTCCACTTGACTTTTTTGTGATACCACAATGGCTATAAATAAAAAAATAAAAAAATAAAAACATACCATGAAAAGAACACAGAGACTCAGAGTTCTGTGGAATTGTTAGCTTTGGGGTTTAATTTAAGGGTGTGAAAAACACAGCAGGACCATTTCGTTTGTCATCAGCTTTAATGAGATATACGGCAGGGATGTAATCAGAGAGCCGATTCCCTCGGATGCAGGTGCCTCGCTGCTCCCGGCTCTAATTCGAAAATCAGTGGGATCCGTCCTTGAGCGGTGTCACTGTGTGCACTTGGTTGCAGCGCTGTTTGATTTCCATGAGCTGCTGCCTCCATGCAGGTTACGCAGCCAAGCATACAGCAGTGGCTCTCCACTAGCATCCCCAGAGCTGGGCTGGCCTTTGGGATTGGCCATGAAGATGTTATGGGTCTTTTTTTCTTGCAGTCTTTGTGGTTCTAATGGAATTCGAGTCATAAGCATTTGAAATAGCATTTTTCCATTGAATATTTAGATTTCCTAGAAACTCTGTATGGGTTGAAGAGAAAATGGAGGAGATCATTAAATTTTGCACACTACGCATTTGCCCTTTCTGAGAAGAGCATTTCAATGAGTGCAGGTAGTTAGGCATTTCCTAGATAAAAGTTGTAGTATTTCAGTGGCAGTGATTATTGGGAGAAATATTAATATCTATTCCTATTAATCAATGAAGTATCTTTTATTGTCTCAATCATTGATTGTATGTTCGGTATCGGAAAATAGCAATACACAAACAAGATTCACTAAAGTGAATACACTAATGCAAATAAAGACTGAGAGCTTAATGGAGTCTGCTAATATATCCTCAGATAAATGCAGTGTTGATAAGACAGGGCTTATCCAGCACTTGCAGACGCAACTAATTTCAGATCCTGCGTAGACTTATGTAAAATTTCCAGAAGACGATTCCTCACAAGAACAATCACAGTCTAAACTTAATCGTTACACCCCAGCTATCCAGCTTTTATTGAGGAGAAGCAGAAATCTAGACATGTAATGTGTCTCATGAAAACCGTATGGAGTTTCCAGCTGCTACTGCTACCATGACAGCTTGACAGAGTTGGAGAATGTATACATTTCTTAACAAGGCAGGCTGGCAAAAGGTCACGCCCCAAACGGCACATACCCACGTGCCCAGGTTTTCCACCTGTCAATCACCATTGTGGCAGATGGACCTCTGAGTCCTCAGTGCTGACAGGACTGGGCCCACTGACCTCCACTTATGTAGTTGAGGAGGCTGAGTGGGACTCAAGTACTGGGTTACAATCACCAAGGATGAAGCCGTGGAATAAAACAACGTCAGGAGATTAGCTAAAGGGAACTGAGATGCTAAGCCGAAACTAGAAACCGGAAAGGTAGAGCCAATTCACAGAACTAAATAAAACCAGAGGACTGAGGGTGCTTTTCCGCTGCACCAAGTACCATACTTTCGGTACGTACTCTTTTCCTGACTTCCTGTTGAGTACCAGTTCCAAAAGTTCCCGTATCCAAAGTACCAAAGTAGCTGGGGTACTTTCTTTTTAGGACTTTGGTTCTCTGAGGACTTGCAAATGTGTTTATTGTTGATTGGTTATGCAAATAGCCTGCCTCTGAAACACAATACACCCAGCATCTTGAAAGAAGTTTCAAACTCAGAAACGAACGACAAACAAAGTAAAACAAAACAACAAAAAAAAAACAATAATGTATGCATGGAGAAATGAAGAGACCCAAGCTTTACTTGCACTCTGGTCAGAAGAACCAGAAGAAGGAAGATCTGGATGGCAAGACAAGAAATAAAAAAAAGCATTTGCTAAGGACTGCAAAATACTGAAAAAAAATCAATGTCATTATGTGATTTTATAGTAATAAATATTGGGATATTTATAAAGCAAAAAATCAGTTAAAAATAAATTTCTCACAAACCCATCTATGAGTGGTTTAATTTGCAAGGATTGGCTCAGAAAGCACATGCAGAGAGCTCATGCAAAAGTAGCAGCAGTAGACTTTAAACTGATGTTTTTAAACATATAGTAGATACAATTGAAAAACAAATTGGAAGGCTTAGTAAGTTTTGTTTCCTATGACAAAGTAAAAATGTTTAGTGAAACTTAAACCCCCGCGCTATATATATATATAGGATATGAAAAACCTGATCTTAAACTAGCTGACTATTGCAGTCCATGTGATGTGTGAATTGCACATATGAAGTTGCTATTAATACTGTATATCGCTCAGTTCTATAATATAGGTCTACTATAGATCTTTTTTGAATTCAGCACAAAATATACCACCTCGTGTTGTCATTGAGCATTGTTGTTCAGCGCCGGTGTCAGTTTTTATGCCAGTGGAAAAGCAACACTTTGAAGTACCAAAAGTAGACTACCTGGTGCAGTGGAAAAGCCCCCTTAGAGACAGAGGTGGCAATTTCAGGTCCAGAAAGTAAAAATCCAGACCATGATTTCAACCAACCAGTTGAGTACTCTGTGACTGTGACTCTTTATGCTAAACTAGTTGGTTGAAAGTAAATCATGGTCTGGATTTTTACTTTCTGGACCTGAAACCTCTGCTTAGAGACCAGAAACAGAACTGAATTCAGAAAACCAGACCTAATGCCCCAAATCGATTTAGAAACACCATAAAGTCAAGAGTAAGAAACATGATCCAGATTAAAGCATGGTCCAGATTAAAGCATGAGGTGTAAATGATAACAGACTGAAACCATATGGAGGTGGGTGTGACCATGGCGGATGATCATTCCTGGTGACTTGAGGAGCAGATTCTGGACCAGATGTGATGTCTAAGAAGATAACCTCAGAAATATGCTAGAATTACACTAATTAAATAACTCAATTAAAATGGTACTGTATGTTATGGACATTTTACAATGACTTCCCATGCCATGCTGCCTCAATGAAACTGGGAGATCTACCTTTAAACACCTGGCAGGGGTTAAGGTGCACTCCGCAGCTTCCTGTGGGCAGTGCAGAACTTTATGTTCTATTTCCTTAGGGCCACTTTACTTTCAGGTTTCAGCACCTTTATCATTTGTTTCATTTAAAGGGGCAATGACCTTATTTTATGTTCCATTTGTCTTAATAAAACCCCTTTATTGTTTAAAACCCTACAGACTCTGTCCTGCCACAGTGCCAGAGCATATGATTCTTCATTTATTTATTTTTTTTGCTCAAAGCCAGAAAGACTTTCTATGAAGGCCGCACATTCAAAGGCTGTCAAAATGTTTTGGGAAAAGTTGTGACTTCTTGGATGATTGATAGTATTTTACCATAGATTTTATGTTTAATTCAAGTTAGGTCCTTGACAGGGACAATAAAGAAAAGTTTCATTGTTACTGTAAAATGAGCAGACTGAAGCAAACTTGTGTAAGGTTTGCATATACTGACATAAAAACACTTTAGACTAATCACCTGTCAGTTCCATCCATGACAAAATGTCCAAAATGTCTAAAGTACAAAGAAAACAAAGATTTGATTTTGTGTACTGGCTGCTATAAAGAAATGAAACGTTTTGACCCCAGACCGTAATTGGCTTTTGAAAACCACTGTGACATTGACGTTAGTTATGTCCTTCTCTCAATACCCAAGTGTCATATTCTGTATGCTTAAAATATACATTTAATTCCTTAGAGTGTACCTCATGTTTCCTTGAGATGACAGAGTTTTTTTATAACAAAAGAATAGGTGGCGTTAGTCTGAGGCCTTTTCTTGGCTGGGCAATGTATTCCGGGAGTTTGTAGGCTGAGAAATTTGTATCTATCTGTTGCTTGTGTGGATTTATGAAAAGCTTGAAAAATATCAGAGAAGTTTTTAAATGCAGTGGTAACCACATGACACTATCTCACACTAGACTATTAGTTTTAATAGATTAGCTATAATCCATTTAGTACTTTTCATTTTATAAAAGCTATTTATACAGTCTTTGGAAGCTCTATGAAATCTATCCAGCCTCTTCTCTTGTGTCCCTCTTCTGCCCACTTTTTCAATTACGGCACCGTTTCCTCACCAGCTCTAGTTTTCTTGGTCTGATTGGGTTATTTGACAGTCTGTGATATTAATATTTCATTAGTTGTTCATTGTTATTCAGACAAGAGGACACTTCCTTTCCAGAGTTGGCCAAATGCAATTAAATCTCTTACTGCCATCCTCCACAAACTGTCAGTTCTAGATGGTTAACTGTCTCGGTTCGGAATAGATACATCTTAGGCTGTCTCTGTCAGCATCGGCTTCATTTATGCATAAAACCGAAAGTGGGGCCTAGTTGAAATTCACTCACGCATTCTTTTCTCCATTTTCTTTTATTCTAAAAGAGTATGAAGCTTCAAACACAGTCTGCATTTAATTTATATGTCTGTGTCTGCATTTTAAGTCACATTTGCAGCTTAGGTGTCCAATGAGTCAGTCTTAGCCGATGTGCCCTGTAATGAGGTGTGAGCGAGCGCCAGGATACAATGTTGCAGAAAATAGTGTAGGGGAGCTACTGGGTTATTTAAATAAAAAATAAATGCCACTCGACAAGACCAGGAACATAAACAAAAGAACAGGTAGGCGTCACCTTGAATCCCGCTGGGAATTTAAGCAGAAGTCTCCTTGACTTGTACTGCCTGAAACAAGCGGATAAACACCAGGTCCACTGACTGCCTTGGGGTCGCTGTCCTGAGTCACACTCTGCCTGATCATTCTCGCCTTTTTTGAACGTGTTTCTGAGTTACTGTGGCCAACTGCTGTTGAGGGATTTGGAGGTTCCGGACTGTTTCTCACCGGGGTTATCAGAGGAAAGATATACCTGCGGATGAGGTCATTCTGAGACATCCAATCTGTTGTTTATTCATGACATAACCTCCACAAACAGGCAGTGGTATAAAACACACGCACACTACAGCATCGCTATCGGTAGCACTCTGAAAGGAGGCAAGTTGACAAGCGGGCATATTTTTCATATAATTAAAAGTGTTATAAAAATGCAAAGGGGGAAGAACTCTTTTATTCTGAGGGAGGGGAACATTTGACAAAGAAACTCAGTGCTGATAATATGAATGAAGAAGGTCAGGTAGCTGTAGCAGCAGGTAGAGAAATGAATACACAATTGGAACAGTACTACTAGCATTGTTAAAGGGAAAAAGATAATATAAGCTTATTTTGACATCAGGTTTTCATGAAGTTTACAGTACAGCTTCAAAAGGGGGGGGGTTAGTCCTTGGAGTAGATGAAACAAACAAGGAGCATGATGACAAAGTGGATGCATTTTCAGGGGAAAGGGGCCAGAAGGAAAAGACAGAAGATGTGGAAGAATAAATGACAGATCCTGGGGTGATGTGCACAGGCCCTCTGGAGCTCCATTTTCAGAACTCAAAATGAAAACACACACACACACACGCACACACACACACACACACACACACACACACACACACAATGTCCATTGGCTGGCAATTGAGAAATGGAAAAAAAAATGTGTTGACAAAGATGCGGAACGTGTCAAGTGTATATAAACGATGCAATGTCAGCTGTGAGACTAATGTGTTTTTTCCACCACTGTATTGAGATAAAACCAGCTGGCTTCTTGTAAAATCCAGGTCTTGTTCTCGGTCTTCTTCTTCTCGTTGAACAGAAAAGAATTTGTGTGGTGTATCCGTTCAATACCAATGGACCATTTTCAGGAGCCGGCTGCTGTTGATATATTCCGTTAAATTGAACAGTTAAATTGACATCAGCGTGCAGTTGTCGAAAGAACTGTCAAATGATACTACACACTGAGCTGTTTTTTGATATATCCATATTGCAAAGGATTTTTCAATTGATGCTGTAATATCGGAAAAAAACAGCTAACTTGACTCACAGCAAAGCAATGATTCACAGCAAGAAATACAGTGGCGATCAAAATAAGAGAACAAGAGATGTTTTTGTAATATAAACACAGTTTATCCAACTTTGAATGTGTAAGTTATTTGCTACGTGCTGCTAATTGTATTGCTTGTTCGTGTTTGTTATTCCTGGTATTGCCCTGTTCTCTTACTTGGCTTCCTGTGGAATACTTGTAGCTATTCCTTGTTAGTTTCAGTGTCCTGATTAAGTTATTTAGTTATTACCTTAGTGTTTTCTCTGTCTGTTTATGACCCCTCGTGGTCCTGTTGTTTTTGTATTTTTGGAAATAAACCGCTTTGTCTCAGAGCTGCAAAGTAGATCGTCAGCTTCTTTACGCCTGCACCATACCCTGCTGCTGTGATACTGGACTGCCTGAAAGCCCACTCTGTCTTCCTCCCTGGAATAGCCTAACGAGCCACACCCCAGGCTCGTTAGTCATACCTCTTGTTCCTGCTCTCCCCAGCTGCCTCCTCTTTGCTGCTCTATGGATCTTGTATGTATGTGCTCCCCAGTTTTATACTAGTGAGGTTGGTCATTAAGGTTATTCCCTAGTGTAGCTCATGGTCTCCTCCTTTGTCTTGTCCTGTAAAGATAGAGATAAAGATAAAGATGCTTTACTGTCATTGTACAAGTACAATGAGATTTCATTTGCAATGTGCCAGCAGATACACAGTAAAAAATTACAATAAAATCCAAAGCATAAAATATGTACATACACACACACACACACACACATTCACAGTGAATAAGGTGCTGGTAAATTAGTGCAATATAATCATACTCGTGATTTTTTTCCTGTTTTGATTCTGAGTTATTGTTCTGTTTTGTTTAATAGAACCCTTTCATTCCTTCAACCCGCTTGCGTTTTCTCCATTCCTTTCACTGATGCATGATAGGCCACTCATCAGCAAGATGAATGAAAAGGCTAGATTAGCTCCTTGTTGAAGAGCATGTTGCGTGGACAGAGAACTGGTCCAGAGTTAATTTTGTTGGTTCAGATGGTAAACATTGTGTGGTGTTGAATTGAGGAAAGACTCCACCAAAAGTGTGTGAAGAAGTCAGAAAAGTTGGGAGTGGTAAGTGTCATGGTGTGGGGTATATTCTCTGCCGTAGGAGTCAGGCCTCTCATACGGCTACATGGTAAGGTGAATGCTAATGAGCATCAAAACCTCCTTCAGCAACATGCAGTTCCTTCCCTATGAGCATCACCCAGTCAGCCAGTCATTGTTATATAAGACAATGCCCCTTACCACACTTCAAAACGGGTGATGCAACTCCTCGAAGCTGAGAACATCAAGGTGATGAAATGGCCAGCTCAGAGTCCTGATCTGAACCATATCAAGAATCTCTGGAAGGTAATTGGTGACAAAATTATGGCAAACAAATCCACTACAGTTACCAAATTGTAGAAGAAACTGGAAAATGAGTGGAACAAAAACATATCAGAGCAGAGTGAGAAATAGGTTGTCCTGTTGGCGCTGATGTGCCAATCACTGAAAGCGAAGACCTCTATGCTTACTATTAATTCTGAAAGTTGGACCATCAAAAAAAGTTGACAGAATAAATTTGTATGCTTCTCCAAAAAAATGAACCATTCTCTAATTTTGACTGCATGCATTCAAATTTCTTGTTTAAACCATTTATTTTGTAATGTGGCATAGTTTTCACTGATGATATATGATAACAGTTTTTTCTCAGTTGTGTGGCACATTTTATGAAGTACACCTACAATTCTCATGACTATAAGACCATTTCCTAGAACAGTTCATGCATATAGCACAACATTATGGTTTAGCTACAAAAGCCTGTGACTTACCCCAAACAAATAACTCATGTCTTAAAAAGCAAATAATTCCATTAATGAATTAGTAAGTGCCACTAAAATGAAAAGTACAGCATCGTTATAAACAGTCAAAATGCTTAGATATATTATCAGTATGTCAGTGTCAGTATGCTCCAGAGCTCCACAATTCTGAGTGACAGTCAGTTCCCTCTTTCTCATTGTCACTGACTGATCATTTTTCTTTAGAAAACTGTTACTTATTCAAGTCAGAGACACCAATTTTCCACATTTACTGGTCCAGTTTACTGGTAAATATGTTTCATGAAACATACTTACAGTATTTCTGGGTTGCTTTGTCAGATTTCTCAAATGACAATTAACATTTGCCAAACAACAAATGTTATCTCCACATCATAATGTCACTTCTGCATAGCAGAGCATAATTTGTCATTGCCTCATACAAATTTCCAAATGTTTCAGTAGATATATGCAAATGGTTTTGTACAATTTTCTTCTTTTAGCACGGTTTTCAGTTTAGCCTTGTTGGTCAAAATAGATGAGACAGACATGATAGATAGATAGATAGATAGATAGATAGATAGATAGATAGATAGATAGATAGATAGATAGATAGATAGATAGAAAATACACTCTGCATGACATTACTACTAGAAGAACAGTCATACTGGATCAGAATCAGATTACTAAATTAAACCTGTATCTTGACTATATTTTTTTGCTTGTTTACCATGTTGCCTTTGTTTTGATATGAATTAAAACTTATCTCCAGAATGATTCTGTCAAATGATGGAATTGATATATGACATATATTTCCATTTTATTCAGCGTACCACAGCTGGAGTGGCACAAATGTGCAGTAATTTGGGCTCATTTACTGCACCAGCGATTGTTGCACAACAGGTGAATTAACACAGAAACATATTAAACTGATACCTTTTCTTAAACGGTGGGTCTAACAATGGAGTCCACAAAGTTGGGGTGATTCTTACTGCTCCTGTTAGCTGCCTCCCCCTGCATGTCCATGATTGGGAATATACTGCCTTAGGGAGCAATCATGGTAAACTAGAAGCAGTAAATCACCAAATACTACTGCAGCTCCCTGAGCTTTTTTCATTCATTCCTTTTATTTGTTGAAAATTTTGACTCTACTTCTTGCTTCTTCTATTTAGTTTAGACTGTTTGAAAGCAAATCAAATGAAAAGCACAGTGAAAAAATCCAAGTATACACATCCAGCTGTTCTGCGAATGAGGACATTTGTACACTTGCGCATATCCAGTTATGATGGGCTGGCTATACATATGATATGGATCATGGTTGAGAATGTTTTAAATATCTTAGAACTCTTATAATTCGGGAAAATATTCTGGGCATAGATTTCCATTTTATTTTGCTAATAATCCATTCATCAATGCATATTCTTATTGCTTACCCTAGTACATGTTGAGGGTGGTTTGGAGCCTATGGCAGCACAGGGCACAAGGCAGGGGTACACCCTGGATGGGATGCCAGTCCATATTTTGGCACTAATAATTACATTACCAGTCAAAAAGCTGGATATACCTACTAAAAATCTTTTGTTATTCAACAAGATAATGGCCCCAAGTCCACTTCAAATTTATGTAAATACTGCATTCTCTTGTGAACAAGGAAAGATAGAGTGCTGTGACAGATGACCTCCCCCCTCCCACAATCCCCTGACCTAAACCCTACAGAGCTGGTTTGAGATGAGTTGGATCAGAGAGCAAGAGCAAGTCAGCCAACTTATGCCCAGCAGGGGTGGGCAATACAGCTTCAAAATTATATCATAATATTTCAAGGAAATTTGCAATAATGATATTTATGATGATACAGAAAAATATACTGAACAATGTTTTATCAGTGATTGCAGCTTGCAAGCAGCAGCATTTATTAGTGCAAACAAAGTGGAGCGCATTTTCCATCCTTATTTTCCAATGAGCTACTGTCACTGATGACAGACTACCTAATTCGAAGTGTGAATCTATTTTCACAAGGTGCCAGCAGCAGCACTGTAGTGCAATAGTAGTGACACAGCATTATATACAATGACCCAGCAAATGTAAAAAATCCAAATATAAGCACAAAAGTAGCCTAGTGTTACGCCCAGCTTGTCCGATCCCCGTGTGTGCCACGCCCCCCTCATTACCTCGTGTGGCTACCCGATTGTCATCAGCTGTTCCTTGTGCTTTCCTACCAGTCTGGTGTATTTAGTCGGCGTCTGTACCTGTATTCCTTAATTCTGTCATTGACGTTGTTCGACGTAGTGCCTGGTCCTGTCCCTGTCTGTCCGTCTGTAATCAATAAACCCCGTTTGCCTGTCAGTCCGGCTCAGCTTGCCTGCTTTCCGGATCACCTGTACCGCGACCGTAACACCTAGGTAGTGTTTTCCCTGGAAATCTTAAGTAAAGGTATAACATGACTGCTTAACACTTTAGTTTAACAATAACTAAAGTAACATTGTAACTCTTCAGGAACCTGCACAATATTGTCACCTAATAAAACTAACCTCAAATTTTAAGTACAAATGTAAACAAACAGGAGCAATCCAAACACACGTTTACTCAAAATGGAAAAACTAACTGCCTATAAAAATAAAATTAAAAAGCTGTCAAAAGTTAACAGTGGCCTTGCATCTTTTTTTTGGATTATTATTCAAGTGAGGTAGAATATCAGTGCTGGAACTGTTGCATTGCCTCTAATTTCTTGTGCAAACATAAAATGGATATACCATGAAATGAGGTAAGCTAGAATGTCAGTGCTGGAACTGTACAAGTAAACACTTAGAGATAACTAGCTATCCAGCTCGCAGACACATCACAGTCAGAACTTTAGATTCTTTGTCAAAAACACCAGCATACACCTGTATTAATTCACAGATGTTGGCTTAAGAACTGATCTTGACAAGTTACTATATTCACTCCAGTGTTAAATGGTCTCTCGGAGGCAACTCTGGTAGCAGGGATGCATAGATATTTCTTGGCTAAATGGCTGATATGGGGAAAGTTTACCTCATGCATTTTGCAACATGTGAGGGGATCACTCTCACTGTGGAGTTGTGTAGTTCAGCTGTGATTTTCTCTCTCTCAGACACACCTGTCTTCTCTGTTGTTGTGCCCTTGAAAAAGCTTCCAAAGGGTCTTTGGTCACTTGGAGGCACCTTGGGTCAGTTAGGTGTCTATTGCTGTTTCAGGAGGGTGATCAAATGCAGCTGTGTGACTCTGCTCTGATAGAATGATTCCGCTTCACAAATTGCTCTGGCTTGGATGGCTTTGATCTCAGTTTTGCTCTTCTATTTAGTGCAGAAGTGTGGGTCAAGCAGAGTTGCCAGATTGGTCAGTCCTCAGTCACGGTGCTCTTCATGTAGTCTAGTATTGACTTCTTGATTGTCTTCATGAAGTCTGTCATTCTCCTTTGCCTGTGGGATATTACTGTAGGATGTTATTCACGAAAAACTGAAGAAACGGTTTCATGCATGAGATGGCGACGTAGTCTTTAGCAGAGGACACATCAGTGAATTCATGGAGAGGACCTAGAGTCTTGTTCACAAAATCAAGAATCTCTACATCTTTCCACATTTGCACAAGGTGTCTGGTTGACCTGTCAGCAGCCAAGACCTGTGTGTTAGCCTTTTCTTGTTCCAACAGCCACTGGATCATATTTTGTCTTGATCCCCATTGTGTGGGAGATTCTGTGACCAGTTGGTGCTGAGGTAAGCCCATTTCCACTTGAACATCCTGGAGTGCCCACTGCTGCTTCCAGCTGTGAGCAAAGGCAGCTGCAATCTTTTTTTCAACTGCCACTGCACTGTCAATTTTGGGGTCCTTCACACTCCTCTCTGAAGATAAAGATAGTTACTCTCTTTCTGAGACACACCCTCTCTCCGCCTCAATATAACCCATGACAATTGTTTTGGGACTGCCAGCTGACATGGAGCTGGGTGTCACAATGCCAAACACAAAAGAGGCAAGAGCAGAAGTAAGGGCAAACAATAAGGGGTTTATTCAGGACTCGACAGGGCAAGCGAAACAGACTGCGTGGGGTCCAACAAAAGGCACGACTAGCAAAAGGGAAAGCAGCAGAGCATTCACTGGGATGACGTCAAAGACTAGACTGGGGAGCATGGGACTGGGAGGCACTGTAATACACCACTAACAAGGGAGCAGATGAGGGGCAGCTTGAGTGAGTGACATGAGGGCTGAAACGAGAGGTAGGAGATTAGTAACAGGTGTGGCTCGTTAGAGTCACAATGGGAAAAGAACAAGGGGGCAGGAATGCAGGGCATGACAGTACCCCCTCCTCCCAACGCATGCGCTCCGGGCACGTGAGGCAGATTGAGGAGGGGACCCACAGGGACCAAAGGGACCCAACATCAGAGCACATGACAGACAAAGTGCAGGACCGGACACAACAGAACAGGGGCAAACATCACAGAGACCCACACAGGACCAGGAGTACTACACCACTTGGGACCATACAGACTTAGAAATGACTGAGGACAACAAGGGGAATCACAACATGGGACAAGACAAGACAAGACCTTACTAGGGTCAGGAAATGGGCATGAACAGGGCCAGGAATTACGCTGGAACCAACTCCTGCAAAAAGTCCTGTTGTAGGCTTTAACTTTCTCCTTGGTTGGCTGGGGTGATATTTATTTTGGGCTTGTCGGGTCCCAGCTCCTTAATATGGGTTTTTTCCACCATCGTCCTTCTCGCAAAAGGGTAATTCAATAACGATCTCACCGAATTTCGTGGAAGCTGCCCCTCAACTGTCGCTGTCGCCATCATCTCTCTCTGACTGACTGACCTGAGAGTAATCCAAAACTTTCCCGCATTCTCTGTAGCAGGGGTGAAATTTCCAGCACCCCAAAACCATTTAATTCGGCGATGCTGATAGGCCAAATCATTATTATTTTTGCCTAGCAACCATACACGATTGGCTATTTCGCTGCACTTCTTGGGCGCTTTGATTAGCGCCCAAGAAGAGAAATAATTGGTGGAAATCTGTTGGTGGAAATTCACTGTTGAATGAGAGTCAGTTGGTGGAAATGTTGTTTAAATAATTCAGATTGCATGTAGCCACACAATATTAAGTCAAACTGACATTGATAAAAAAAAAATATATATATATATATATATATATATATATATATGTTTTATTTTTATATATTTTATATTCCCCCCCACATCTGGGACGGCGCCGCCCGAGCGCCCCTTATGGGCCAGCCGCCACTGCAGGGACTGGACCAGGGAACTTACTGGACAGCGGACAACTCAGGGTTGGTAGAAGACAGATTGAACACAGGACTAGACAGGGTCAAGGCAGGACGGAAAACTCAATTTTCAATCACTCAATTTTGCCTCAAGATCTTTTACTATTAGGTGAAAAACATAGCTAAAACCTTTTTGTCTGGTATTTATATAAAAATATATCGTCATCTCATGGATGTATTTCTTCTAAACATTGTATGAAAACCTTTAGTCTATCATATCTTTTGTAAATATGTAGTACTAAATATTTATATATATATATTTTGGTCTTTCTTGCATGAACTTCTCACTTTAGAGAATGTCACAGTATTTTAAAGTCAGGATTGTTAATCAGCTCTTCCAGGAGATGTGTGGGTGGTGTTTGGCTTAGTGGGTTACGGCACTATGTGTCACGCCACGGAGAACACGGACCAGGGAAACAGGCGGACGAAATCAGGAACGGGGTTAAATAAAAGGGTTTAATAGGAAAACGTAAGGGCATAGGGAGAAAACAACAAAACGGAGCTACAAGACGGGACAACCAAGCATAACATTACAATGACAGAACTAGGGAAACAAACTCTGACGTGGACTTAAATACATCGAACTAATACAGACAATTGAAAACAGCCGTGAAACACTGGGAATCGACATGAGGTTAACGAGGGGGGCGTGGCACAGAAGGATCAGCACGATCGGGGTGTGACACTATGCCTGTGACTGGGAGGTTGCCAGTTCAAATACTGTGGCTGGTGGAGCGATTTCACTGTTGGTTCCGTGCGCAAGGTCCCCAATTGCTACATGCATGGCTGATCTTGCTTCTTCACCACTTTGGATAAAAGTTTGGTCGTGTCTGGAATCATTGCTGCACTGCATGACAGATTTCCTTTATGTTTCAACAGATAGACAAAGACCGTTTTAAATACTCATGTAGATTGTATTGGGACAGTTACTGTTCAAAGACTACCTGCATCCTGAGACTGCAGAGTAGCCCCACTGCTGTGTTTCAGTTTATATTCTGCCAGACATACGTAACTTTCTATATGTATCAGGGCTCTCAAGTTTTGAGGACAGGCAAGAGTGACATACCATAGGATGCCTTTTCATTGGTTGTTGTGTTGCGTTTAACCCAGATACAATAGTACTATTTTCTGATTGGCTATTGTGTAGGCCCTTTCTTTTTTTTGATTGGCTGGTAAGTACAGGCTCTAATGGTGCGTTCGTTCTCTCCAAGTCGGAACTCGGATAAAAACATCACGAATAATAATATAAATAAATAAATAAATAAATAAATAAACATCACGAATAACATCACTTCACGTCGGAAACACGCCTCTTTTATGACGTTTAAGTCGGACAAGATTTTGTTGTCCGAGTTGCCCCTGTGACATAATTTCAACATGGCGGCTTACACACTCAACAGTAATTCTATTTAATAATATCATGACCGTACACAGTATCCTAGCATGCAATATCAGATTTTTACCAGACTTGTTAGTGTCTTTGGTTTGTTTGTAGTTTGTTTGCCTCTCGAAAAAAGAATATCGCTATGAATGTACTAAAATATTTTGTAAAGCTTTTAATGTGGTTTGACTAGTTTTCTCTTGTTTGTTTGTCTCTCGGAAAAAATAATCTCACTCCAAATCTGCTAAAAAATAAAGCAACAACACACAGCAGCGCGTGCATGGAGGCAGCCATGTTTGTTCCGAGATGTGGTAGCTCGAACGGGAGATTGTCGGACGTCACTCAACTCAGAATTTCCGAGTTCCGAGAGAAAAACAAACGCACCATTATGGCATTGACTACAGCGGAGACGCGCTTGTTTTATAGTGAGGCGCTACTGTGCCGCGGTCTGAGAAATATTGGGCGCTGCGGAATATTAGCCTACAAATTATTTTTCCGCGTGAGAAATACAATGTGTGGCGGGAGTGCGTGACAAAAGACTGAAAAGAGTGACTGTCACGCTCAATGCGTGACACTTGAGAGCCCTGATGTATGCTGAAATGTTCCAATTTTATCCCATCTATTCATGATTCTTCCAAATAGCCTATTTAGTCATCTAGGTGGCTTTTGTCAAACGTTGGAAGCCCTTTTACAGATCTCTAGCATCCCCGTGACCTTGGTACGCCCCTATGCCTAACATTCTTCTTCAGGGTTGTTCTTAAGGAGAACTTGAGAAATAACTGTAGCTGGGCTCTTTGTGACCATTTCAAGTTTTGAGTACCTTGCCCTTGGAGTGGTTCTTGTTGGGCAACTGGGAACAATAGTGTTGATTTTTACCCATTTGTACAGTATTCACTTAACTGTAGAGGGAGGCCAAAGTCTTTAGAATGGTTTTATCTCCATTCCTAGCCACATAGGTCACATATTTTCTGATCAAACTTTTGGTGAAGTAAGCAGGAAAAATCATTTTTAAAAGTTCACAAAGTTTTTCTTAATTATTCTTTATTTCAGTGTGTTGATCTGCTGGATATAAATTTTAGTTATAGGAGATCATTCGCAATCTTTGTGTTCAAATAATGGGGCCTGCAGTTCAGTCTTTGATTCAGTAAGACTTAAGGGAGGATTATCATTGTTAACTCTATGACTTCATGTTGTCCAATATAGAACTAAGAAAATCCTGTTTTGAGAACATTTGCTTGCATCAGTCGATTCCTCCTGCTTAACGGCACTTGCATTTAATTGCAGCCAATCCAAGTAGAATGGCTGACTAAAGCAATTCCAGAGACTCTCTGATTCCATTTTTTTGGATGTGTTCTGGAACTTCTCGTCTAGGGTACAAGCATCTTAATGAACTTTATAATAAATAATCTGCTATGCTGTTGCTTTAATTGTTATGTTAGGATGACTTTTTCAAGTTCTAAGATCGGATTGAAGTTGGCATGGATAGCTCCAAGCAATACAATGTTACTACTCTTCTGAGGATGAGTTACAGAACACAGAACTGGAAGGGCCACCTGGTCTATGTCTGGGTAACTTATGGAGCATCATTAACAAAACAATTCGAAAAAAAATCCTTAGAGCTAATGTAATGCAAACCGATTAAAGAATAATCGCCTGACTCCTGTGTAATGTATCTCATATAGATATAGATATAGATATAGATTTAGGTCTATGTGATAGAATGAATGCACACTGGAGCCAGATCAGAGGGTTTAAACTGAAGAATTTTTTTTTTTTTTTACTGCGGTCTATGGGCAAACTATTATCTCAGTCAATGTAATCAATGGGCTGGCTTGAAAATATACCTGTTTTTTAACTGAAAATAAGCAGGATCATACTGGTAAATAACCTTTTAAAAATAAAATGACTGACTTGGCAATAATTTTAGCCGATACATTTGGAGTATTGTCTATCTATTCAATTTTTGACATGTAGTCTTAAATTGGTTGTCTTGATTAATTGAGGAATACAAAGAAAAGAATTACTTGTTAATAAATTGTGAGACACCACTGAGACCCCTGTTTTCCCGTCATACATTTAGTCATTTGTTAGTCTGGGGAGGCTGACTGTAGTGTATTTTAAACAGACCCCAAAGGAGCAAATCATGAACTCCCATCATAACAGGCTATCTATTTATACACAGGGAATTCAATTATTCTGACACAGATAGATGAAAATGAGAGTGAGAATCGGACATGAGAGAAGCATATCATTTGTAAGTGTCAATAGAAATGTCAGGAGGGAGCAGCTACAAGTCCAAACGGCAGGATGACAAACCGTAGAAGCCGCAAGACAAACGGCCAGAAGCAAAACCTGTTTATATTCTGGGTTTACAGTGTGAACATTTACTGGTAACCCATTCCAGAACTCTTAAACTATTAATCTATTAGCTATTAAAGCTTCTGTTATATAACAGTTGTTCTGCCTTTGACGAACAGCCCCAAGAGTAAAACTAATTGTTTTCTGTCATCATTTCTTTTATGATTCCTTGTGATTTTTTTTTTCTGTTTATAAACATATCATTGGAAGTATTTTAAAGAAACAAAGCATTTCAGACAATCCTATTTAAATATTAATCAGAAGTCACCTTAGTTCCTGTATTTATTGTTAAAGCACATAGATGTTTCATTTATACTGTTGAATGCATTAAGACAGGAACAAGTAATATTCACAAAGGTGAAATTTCAAAGATACCTTTTAGCTGTTCCCTTTCATGTTATAAACCCAAAGGGCCTATTTCACTAGCAATGTTCGGCTGCATTGGGCATCAGTGTTCTGATGTTGTTAGAGAATAATGTATGAATTTCCTCTGATGATGAGAGCCACGCAGCATTCATTGTGGAATCCCTGACAGTTCTGGTACTCCCTTGATCCATTTTAAGAAAAAAAGGTGGAAAAAATAAACACCTTTCGTTTCTGAGTCAAATTGTTGACAGAGATTGCATTTTACTGGCCCTTCTCACCCCACCCCCACCCCACCCATACTATCCCCTGCAGCAAACCCCCAGTAGTCCATAAATCTTTTATGAGGGAGAAAACATCAAAGGCAGGCCTCAGTCAGTAGATAGCCATGGGTAACGTGCCTGTGTCTGTGTTCTTGGTCATTCGTTGGAAGCTACCGTCTCCAGATAACCTGCAGGGAAGCTCGAAGCTGACGCCTGACATTGGTGGAGAGTGCCGAGTCGTCCGTCTCCGTGCATGTTTTCCACCTAAATGGCAGCATTAGGTCATTGTGCAGGGATACACTGGCCCATTCTCTGCCGTTGACCCGCCCCCTGTGCAGGAGAGGGCCCTGGTTAGGCTTTGGCCTCTGGTCCAGCCACTGAGCTAAGAGAACTGGCTAGGCAGCTGCTGATTTGGCTACCGCACTCCTGTGAAGAGCTCTTTCAGCAAAATAGATGGGCCAGGCAGCATTTCTCTTTAACACTTTAAACCTTCACAGTTTTCAAAGTAGCATATTGTTCCTGTAATGATCTGTATGTGTTGGCACCAAGGTCTGTTCCTTTTCACAAGATTTTAACAATGTTTGTTCATGCACCACCTTTTCCCATGTATTATATCAATTGATCAACTCAGAACATGAGGAAAAAAGTATATATTTACAATGTTCTGTTCATTTGACCTTATCTGATAAAAATTTCAGTTGACTTATGACGTCTTGATGTACATATAGAGGCTTGTGTCCAGATTTTACAGTGTGTTTTTGTTTTCCATAGCAATATACCAAAACTCTGATCATACATAAATCCAGACCTAATGCCATGGTGACATCTTCTAGTTATCCAAAGCCAAAAAATGACATTTCTTGCTTACAAACTGGTGTGTTTGCTCTGCTGTTTTTTTTTTTAACTGAACTAACTGGTGATCGAATGCAATTTTTTGCACAAGTAAGCAAGCATTGCTTCCTTATACAAATAACACACTTTACAAACTTTCTATAATAATGTCTTCTTGCTATTGCCATATACTTATCATCAAACTATTTCATAGCAGTACATGACAAGGAAGTATGACAAATGTGCTAACCAGCTAATATGCATAACGTAACTGTAGCAAGTAACAGAATGCAGGCCTTATTTTGCATTCAGTGTGGTAATACTTTAGTCTCATGTCATGAGAGATCAAGTAGAAACCACTGTCACAACAACACAAGTAAACTCTTTGCTGTCTTTTTTCAAAAGCCATTAAGAGAAAGTTTCTGAAAAAAATGGATGAAAGTTATGTCAATTTAAAATAGTTTCATAAGTTGAAGCTCTGAGTTGTTTTGAAATGTTATATGAACAAATGGCAGCTACCCTTTGTCTTCATCAGGGGGCATAGCACTTAAGAACCTGCAGAACATTATGTAAGTTGCAGAGAAGGACTCACCTGTCCCTGGGGCTGGATTTGACAGTTAGATGATGCCTTGTGGGAAAAAGTGGAACAAAGGCTTCTTCGCAAAGTTGGGCTGCATGAGTGTTAAAATCTCCATTTATAAAGAACATATACTTAGTGAGTAAAAAAAAAAAATAGAATCACATCACCTTACCGGTCCAGTGCTCCAGTAGACAGTATATTTTATGTCATAACTATCAACAAGGTAAGAAACAAACCAGCTTTCATTGGCAAACGTTTTGAACCAAGCCACACATTCTGGAATTAAAACTTTCTGAATTTCTACGTTTTTACACATTATTACCAGGTTAATGCATCTTTTTTCCAGGATGATTTTTCAGAATGAAACAATGTATATCAATGTATATCATTTCAGATATTGTTACATGATCTTATCTCTTAACTATGCTGTTTCAATAACTACATACCCAGTTGGTTTTGTGCTGAAGACTATGCCAGAAAGCACATGGGAAGCTATGGAAGGGCATAATATTCCTATATTCCACATATAGGTGTTTTCCCTCTTTTTGATTATGTATTGTAATGGTTATTAGAACAGATTAATTTTAGGCTTTTATCATAAAATATACTGCATTCAAATTCACAGAATAACATGACTGATGTAACTGACACAGATTTTGTTTCAGCATTGGACCATTACTAATATTTTTTTGCGTATGATGTGATTTTTTTTTTTTTAATCGCAGATGAAACTCATCCTAGTTTTATCTCCGATTAATTGGACATTTAGCAATAAATTGTTGACAGATTGATAAGATGTTAAATAGATTATAAAAGTGCAGCATTTTGACTTTGAATGTAATTTGTGCCTTAAATTATTTAAGCTGTTTTATTATACACGCTATCAGTCAGTGAATGAAAGCTTGAGCATGAATTACCATTAGTGAGGAGAAGATTATAATTTCTATATGCGTTTTGTGCTTTCCATGAACAGACACATACCTTTACCATCCATGTGCTATACATCTATGTTACTGTCATGTCACAGCTAGATGAAATAAGACACTGCCTGTCTTTTTCTCACTCATTTCTGTTATATATATATATATATATAGAGAGAGATACTTTATTCATCCTTGTGGGGAAATTCTGTACTCACCTACCCCACAGACATATATAGAGGTTACAGTAAGCTTGGGGCTGGCTAGAGTGCAGTGCCCCTGGGGTGGGGGACCGTATGGGACTTGAACTAGTGACCTTCCAATCGTGGACAGAGAGTCCTAACGCACTGAGCCATACACTGCCCCCTTCATTGCTTTTTGAAATGCCAATGTAACCTGCACTTCCTGTCTATTTAAAAGAATTTAATCACACGTTAAGTCACACTTTAACCGATGCATCAACATATATATTATAATTTCTTAAAGCATTTTCGAATGATTTAAACTGTCATCTAATATGCATACTTGTGTGTCCAATGTCAAAAATACTGTTGACACTGTTACTTTTTACAACCATCTGCCATGATCACTTATCTAATGCAGGCCTGCAGGGAGCCTGAAGCCTATCCAGGGAATCACAGGGACATGGGACATCACAGGGCACATACACACACTATGAGTAATTCCCAGTCGCACATCCACCTCACAACATGTCTCTGTGCTGTGGGAGGATAGCAGAGTAGCTGAAGGGAAATGACACAAAGAGTGGGAGGACATGTGACCATCGCACCCGCACTGATGGAGGTGTGAGGCCACAGCACTGAGTCACTGAACTGCCCAACACGTACAGATATTGCTTTAAACATGCAGAATTCTAGGAAGGATATTCTCACACCCCGCATTCCTTTCCCCTCGTTCTCTCCATTGTGTGGCTCTACACGAACCACATCTGTTACTTGTTTAACCTTTCCTCTTGTTACAGCCCTCGTGTGGATCACCCCAGGTGCCTCTCGTCTGCTCCCTCGTCAGTGGTGTATATAGTGTCTCCCTGTCTTGAGCTCCCCAGTCCAGTCATTATCGTTGCTGCCTGTGCTCCTTAGTTTGTCCTTTTTTCTGGACTGATCCTCTCTACCCTCGTTTTGACCCCCATGGTCCCTTTCCTTTCACCTTGCCTGTTGTTTTGGTTGAATAAAGCCCCTTTTGATTCTTCCCACGGCGGCCTTGGCCTCCATCTTTCCCCGTGACGTGACAGATATGTACATTTTTGTGCAAAAAATGATGTATTTGCCATTTTAAAGTACAGATCTAGGTATTTTTAGATCACTCAAAAAGTTTTTTGTACCGTGGAGTACAGATATTTTATACTGTCAAATGTTCAAATTTAAATGGATTCTGATTGATTAATGCTCCTTGACAAGTACAGTGTCACCAAGTGATTTATAGTCACCGTTCTTTACAGATGGAATCAAAAAGCCCAAAATCCTATGGCCGAAAGACTGCAGTTTTATATGGCTGCTAATGCAAATTTTGGGCAGTTGTACTTTTTGTTACTATGCAATGTTCCAGGTTCACTTAAAATGAAGTGAAGTCAAATGAAGTGAAGTGTATATATTTTTAAATAAATGTTACTTCTTACTCTTTGAATCATCCTACCCCCATTTTATCCAGTGTAATTCACAGTAGGGGTTTTCTTAGTAGCACAATGGCTGGTGTGACCCGCTATGTCATAGCATTTCATCGCTCCCTGACCTCAATAAGGCAGAATTTGTCACCGGTGTTACAAAGAATGGATCCCTGTGCTTACTGCAAAGGGATTGCCAATCAGACAGTGGCTGAGTCAGGATTCTCCTGTCGGCAACATTCGGCAATACTGTACGGTCAAGAAGCACATTCAGCCAAAAGGTGTCATAAACTGTGCTGTATACCAAGGTTATCTATCCTTGCATAACAGTCCGTAATCGAAAATTCCCACTGAAACATTAATCTCTAATTATTCCAGACTGAAATGTTTAACTTTTAGCAGGGACCCGTGTTATTCAGAGATATGTGATGATCAAATAATTATGTTCATTGCTGAGAATTCAAAATGTAGCGAAAAACATCATGCAAGCCTACTCAGGAACTGAGGAAAAAGGTTGCACATCGAGGACAATCCCAGGACATTCAGAGGGATGATAAAGTGGGTCATTTAATACTTTATGGGGACAATTAATTTTCATACCTCAGAGAAAAAAAATCTAGGAGGGGGAAAAAAAACTGGCTTGTGAAAAGAAGACATTTATTTTCATTTTTGATTTAGTGGTTTGACAGGTGATGTATTTTATTTCTTATTATTCATATTTTATATTTTAAAATTATGTATCAAGAGTTCAGTGTGACTGAACCAGGGAGCATCCTAACCTAAAACTGCAGTAGCAAAGGCCCTTCACTGAGAAGTGTGGGGAAATGCTGCCAGTGGGGATCAGTGACAGAACGTCGGTTTGCTCGCTACCTGGAGGTCCCCAGAGTGACATGCTGTGGCACTGTCCCCTCCCAGTGGAACCCTGTTATGATGCCTGCGAGCCATTAAGGACTTAACAGAAAGGTTATGATTACAGAGGAACAAAGGTTATCTCACCAGCTGCCTAAGACGGCACTCGCAGTGCGGCGTCGGCAGCAGGGGGGTGCCTCAAAGGAAAAGATGAAGAATTAGTCAGACCTCCTATTGCCTGATAAAAAATTGAATATTTTCTGTTTTAGAAGAAATATTACCATTATGAGTAAGTCCTTTCAGCTTCCTGTCTTATGTTCACTCACGTTTTAGATGCTTATTTAAATGGGTTTTTAAAAAAAGGTTTTATTTACTGGGAAGATTAAAAATAATAAGGGAAAACTGCACCCCCTACAGGTCTGTCAGGTGGAAGGTTGCGCATTTCTGAGGTGTAGACCTCATTAAGCAAACATGAGTCACTTCCCAGAGTTAAGTCAAGAGTTTTGATTCGCTCTCTGAGTGTTGTGGGGACAATTGCCTGACCCTGCATCAGGCAAGCAGTTGGGTGGATGATGGATGGATGGAATGATAGCAATGAAACAGATTAATGATGATACATACATGCTTGAATGAGAGATGCTAAGAATAAGACATTAATAATAATAATAATAATAATAATAATTCAAGGTACCAACTTTCTTGGTTCTGTGTGCCTCCCATTGTCAGTGTAAGTGAATCAGGAATGAGACAGTGTGTGTCCATTCCAGTCTAGGAGTCACTGGGTAAGTTTTCAAACCTCCTGACAGTTGAATCTAGGCTAAGAGTAAAATCCTTTTTAAGTCTCCTAAAAAGGTAAAATTGACCTCAGAAATAGTCTGGGGACGGGCGCTCTCTCTGTGAGGCGGCAGCGTTTTGGAGGACGCTTTACTCGTACTGATTCTGCCTCATCTCCATCGCTGTACTTTGTCTCGCTCTTTCTCTTCCCTCCCCCCCCCCAGGTATCCGCAGAGGTGTTTAGGTGCTAATTGCTTTACAGAGGTCTCTCTTCTCCCAGCCCTGCAGACTCGGTGCAGATGGGGGCAAACAGCAGGTCTCACCCCCAGCAGGCAGACCTGCTACTTCTCCCCTCGGCAAACCTGTAAGTAGCATGTGGGGTTGATGGAAAGAATAAATCATTACAATCGCCCCCTCCAGGCCTCCTGACTGAAAATGATTTCCACACAATTTACTTCTCCTCTTAAATTCTGGTTTCACATTGAAATATTGAAAGCATCTCTTTGCGCTTCAGAGGAAGTCATGTGTGAATTTATCTGAACATTCATGTCCATGACTTCACATTTCAGGTGGATGGAATCAGATATATAACTTTGGCTGCAGAGCACAGATCCGTATAGTGATTTGAGTAATTGTAACACAGATCTTTCCCACCAGAGAGCTGACTGTTTGGTGTTATATTTGTCTACACTGTGCTGCATTCTGAGAAAGAAGTTGTCAGTTCATGCAGTAGGGAACTGATAGTTCCACTCTCATGTACCAACGACTGCTTATGAAAGCTTCATCAGATACATCTGTATCCACCACAAATCCCCGCTTTCCAAAAGCAGCTTCCATAAAGGAAGCCTTTCAAGTCGGCTGTTTCACATTCATCTTTCGAATTGATACTGTCTGCGCTGTTTCCTAGGGCAACTCAGTTAAGACGACATCACAGATCGAAAAGGCACGTCTGCATCTTCGGTGCCTGAAGCATAAATGCACCTGTCTTCATTCAGATACTACTTTCAAGTGATAAAGTTTAGGAGATGCTTTTGATGTCTAAGAAATGTACTTAGAAGGAGCCAGGATCGGTGACAAATAGTATGTTAGAGACAACAGTGGAATTAACTGCCAGGTCAAGATTTTCATGTAGTTCTTGAGAAATACGAGCAAATTAAACATGCAAACATAAATGCAACATGAAATCTGATGAAGGAAACTTAATGAAACATCTGCTGTAAAGTAATGTTTATCTTTGAAGAATTAAAGTGTTATCCTTTATTTTCCTTTTATAGAACATAACAATTAGTAATATATCTCCTGACTGCATATTCTTGATTAAAATTACTAAATATTTATCCTGTAATGAATCATGGAGTTTATTGAAGTTTGGGAAATAATCTTCTGCATGTACATATTTGAGCATCTATCAAGAAGGCAACACATGGCATTTACACAGCAGGGGGGGGGGGGGGGTGCGTTTTGTTATTTCTCCAGATGTTTGGAGACAGCTGAAGAGTCTGGATCATCTGCTGTCTTCTTCTGTACCTTTGGTTTCACTATCATCTGGTGTCTTGTTCAGCAACACTGGCTTTACTACAGACATTTCAGTGTTATGGTTGGATTCTTTTTCAAACACCAGAGATGTACTGAAGTGTTTCTACAATACTTCCATCCATGAGTCTCACGGTCTCTCAACAGTTTTAGATTGCTCTCTGATAATTAGGCTCGCATTTCACTCACAATCCCCTCACTGCAATGTGGAATATTAGCCTCTCCAATGTCTGGCCAATCAGGTGACAGTAGCACAGAGGAGCCCCTGGTGATCCGTGTGCTGCCCCTAGATGGATGCTGCTGTCATATGGGCGTTGAGGTGCTACTTCAATGATGTGAATGAAATGTTTAGCTTTATAAATGGGCGAATGTGCTTAGCTGGAAATTCCAGATAGGATGAATGTTATAATAATAATAATAATAATAAATATTATTATTATTTATTATTATTATGATAGGTTTATAAACTTTAAATTTCTGTTTTTATTTGTGTCGGTTCATGATTTGTTTCACTACTAACTGCACCATGGTAGTTCAGTGTACTACAGTATAAAAGAAAATGGTACCTTTCAAACATAACAGGCGAGGGAATCTTCCATTTCTGCTCTTCAGGCTTTGTAATCCCTAAATAAAATAAAAATGAAACCAACCTGCTACGGTGCATTGGCTTTATATCCCCAGCGGGTATGGCCGGGTATAGAGCTGGGAAACGCCAAGCACATTTTTCCTTTCGTGCAGCATACCTTCAGATGAAACTAAATGCTACATGAGCAGGAACTTAGGCAAATGCATAGAGCCATCATGTTTCATAAAAAAAAAAAAAAAACACTTGTAAAGAAAGAAATTGCATGCTGAGGTTCTGTGACTATCAATCATTGTCCTAAATTGGTTTGGTGAAAACTCAGATGTATGTATAGATAGAATAAAAATCTAAGTATGGTGTTTTAATCAATAATAATTGATTCATGTTCATTAAATATATTATCATTTACATTCAGAGCGCTAGCACTGTCTGCAAGGTGCTCCATTTGGAAAAGCATGCAGGTCTGTGAATGGTGTTTCTATATTGCCCAAGGTGTCAGACTACATGCAAGTGTGTTCCAGGGGTGGTTCTAAGGGTGGGGCAGGAGGAGCCACTGCCCCCATAACAACATGCACGCCCCTCCTGTGGCACCCCGAAATACGTATGCTACTTGGGTCTGAAATAAATGTATTATTATTATTATTACTGTTATTTACATTTATATGTCTGGGCTAAAATTGTACGCACTGGGAACAGCCAAAACACAAACATAGGCACATTTTCTTGATGAACTCTTAACGCCAGTGTGCCAGGTGGTCGAATCACTTCAGTTGGGGAAAAGTGAAGTTATCCACAGAAAAAAATAATCAAGCCTGTGGAAGCAAGACAGTCTAAACGAGAAATCAGAGTGAGCTATTTGTAACAACTGCAAAATGTAATGGCAAAGCACTGCATAAATAAGTTTTCCGTTTTCAAAGTTGTTTTTTGCTCCAGTTGAAATGGTTTTGAACCTCTACTGGTGTGTCCCCTGCCTTATACCCAGTGCTTCCTTGGCTATGGTCCAGGTGCTTGGTGTCCCCATACTATATAAGTGGTTAGGGAACATGAAAGTGTGAATGGAAGAGAAGGGAAAGCGGTAAACAAGAGGAAACTTCAAAGCGAGACATCTTAGCCAAGCCCTTGTTGTCTGAAGTGAACAGGAATTGAGGATATTGTCGTGATGGCAAGCAGGCGAGCGGGAAAGCAGGCGAGTCGAGCCGTAAATACAGGCAAACGGGGTTTATTGGGAAAAACAGAGCAGACAGCGACGCACATTAATGACGGATCTGGGGAAAACTGACACAGACGCGGACTAAATACACAGGATAGGCTGAACAGAACAGGTAACAGGTGATCACAATCGGGGAGTAACACGAGGTAACGAGGGGGGCATGGCACACATGAGCCGGGCGTGACAGAACCCCCCCCCAAAGGCGCACACTCCGGGCAGGACCTGGAAGACAAAAACAAGACCATCAACAGGGCACCGGAAACACAGAACAGACACAGAGGCAGAAACCACGACAAGATCTGACATAGAACAGGAAATGCAGACAGACAGACCAGGAAGGGAGACATAGGGGGAACACCGACAGGCGGAACAAAAGTGCCAGGAGTGAACGAAGGAACCAGAGGGGGACGAGGAGCAGACAAGGGAGGCCCGGCAGGAACGGACGGGGGACAAAGGGGAACCCGAGGGAGCCAAGGCGGGCGAGGGAAGGCAGCTGCAGGGGCCACAGGCGGACGGGAGGCCGGAGCTGGAGGGGACCACACAGGGGACAAGGAGACAAACGGAGGGACTGACAGAGGAGACGAGGAGGGAGCAGGAGGGGACACTGGCGCAGGCAAGCAGGAGGGGGAAGCCACGGCAGGCGAAGGCGCAGCCAGAGCCGGGGAAGGCGCCGTCCGACACCAAGCCGATGCAGGGGGACCCGGAGGCGGCCGACGAGGCGCCGGAGGGGGAGGAGACAGGCTGAGGGACAAATGGAGGAAACGAGGAGGAAGACGGAGGGGGCACCGGGAGAGGGGAAGAGGAAGGCGGAGGGGATGCTGGCACAGGTGAGACGGAGGGGGAAGCCACAGTAGGCGACGGGGCAGCCAGAGCCAGGGAAGGCGCCATCCGACGCCGAGTTGCAGCGGGGGGACCCGCAGGCGGCCAATGAGCCCCCGGCGGGGAACCCGCAGGTGACGGCCGGACTGGAGCCGAAGGACCCACAGGTAGCCGCCGAGACACAGCAGGCGAGAGCGATGGCGAGCCAGGGTGCAGGGCGGGCGGGACCCGGTCCCTGCGCTTATGTCCTCTCCCTTTTCGGGACACTGATAGGCAGGGACCCGGTCGGGCTCCACCACGTCGGGGCCATGGTGGAGGAGTCCTTCCACCACCCGAGTCCCTGGGGCCCAGTAGGTAGATCCCCGAGGGGTCCCATTCGAGCTCCTCCTCTCCCTCCATCAAGGGAGGAGGAGCGATGGTAATATAGTCCGGGACAGAGAGTTCTGGGGTAGGCCGAGCCGGGGCCTTGGGCGAAGCAGCAGGAGGCGGGGGCCAAGGAGCCTCAGCCGAAGCAGGAAGCGAAGGCGGCGCCGGAACCTCGGGCGTAGCAGCGGGCGGTGCAGCAGGAGCCTCGGGCGCAGGCGGAGCTGCAGGCATCGCAGCAGGCGGGGCCACAGCAGGGGCCGCCATGGGCAGCAGGCAGGCGGGCCATGGGCATAGCAGTGACCACCGACTCTGGGTCAGCAGGGGGCGCCATAGCAGCGACCGCCGACTCTGGGCCAGCAGGGGGCGACGCGGCAGGGACCTCGGGCGACAGATATGCAGCACTGAATTCTGGGTAAGGAGAACTGTTCTTATCCAGCTGTGGATCACAATCAGAGCACACTCCAGGATGTAGGTATTTATTCTTTTTTTGAACAAAGTGACTCCATTTTCGATGGAAAATCTATTCTTGTCAAGTAAAAATGACAAGATTGCCAGGAAAGTAGGGTACTTGTATGAGGATGGATTCATTACAAATTTATATGATTCAGGTATGCCTAAATGTATCTTTTAGATTCTTATCCAAAATCAGTTGAACGTTTTTTGGAAATAAAGCTCTGTAATGCACTCCTTCTCAGAATGACCTAATGCAAACAGCTTTGTGAATGTTTGATATGTGCCTGGATTCTCTTTACTTTTTCATTTACAAATCTTTGTTCTCTATCCCTGCACGCCTATGAAGTGACTGTAATGGGAGTTTGTTTATGCGCTAATGCTACACCTAGCTCAGCTTTGAAAGGATGTGAAGGGTAGAAAACCACTTAAGCAGGAGGGATTGTCCTTTCACAGCCAGGGTTTAGCACATTTTCTGCCCCTCAGGCAACCTGGCGGCAGCATTAGTAGGTAGCGTGGTCTTTGAGGACCCTGTGACATGTGCAGGAATCTGCTGAATCCCAGCAGGAAGTGTTCAGTGTCACGCTGATGGACAACAATTGCGTTCTCCACCCAGATGGCCATGAACAATGCAGACAACATGCAGGCTGGTGGTCGCTGATTGCCACAAAAAGACCCACATCACGGCCACACTTAAGACTTCAGCGACCTCCTTTCATTTCCCCAGTACCAGTGACGTAGCCAGAAATGAAATCGCAGGTGGGCCAAAATAAAAGTGGGTTGGCCACACAATCCAATATAGCTCAATAGCATTTACGGTACATTACAAAAGCGAAAGTGTTCTGCTCTGCCTTGGTCTGTTTTGCTATGCTCACTTTCCTCAACAGCAATCAAAATCAAACCATTCCACTCTGTTCAGTTGCTACAGCAAGACACTATATACAAAATCTGAACAAGCACCTCACAGCATATGTAAGGACAACGAAAACAGTTTCACACATAGCGACTGCAAAGAGCATTAAGCAACAAAGCTAAGTCATATTATATAATAAATTTGCAATGCACATCCATTGTCCATAGCCACGGTAAAGTTCCGAAATCAAATTCCAGTACGGAAAAGTATTATTTAACTTAAGTGGTTGCCTGTTTTTCTTCTGGGTACCACAGCCATCTCTGCTCTCTGAAAATACTCAGACTGCTGCAGAAAAGGGAAGAGAACAATTTTAGGCCTACCTTTGATGTCTTCCTGGAGTCATATTAATCCATAGTTTAAAAAAATTATATTAGCTGGTCCTGGTTCCAAGTTCCTGGTTCCTTTTGTAGTTCTTGGCCACTTTCGTGTGTCGCTTTATGCTAAATAAGCATGGGATACACAAAAAGGCCATAGATTAAACTTCATATGAAACTACACTGCTACCCCAAAACAATGGAGAATGTTATTGTGGCGATCGATCACGATCAAAACTGGATAATTTTAATTATATTTCATTTATACGACAAATTATGTGTTTTTATTTTCATTATTGCAGCACATCAATCTTCTGTTTTCCACAAAATAAAAAACGACGTAACGTTATTCTGCTAATGAACCCTGGTAAATTTCACCACCAGCACCAGCGATATTAGGTCAAAGTATCCACTGAATTTTCCGATGCGGAAATATGGAAATGCAAGCAAAAAAGTATTCATCCATGCATTAAATGTAACTGACGTATAAAAAGAATTCTGCTCATTTTTTTCTCCACTACTGCTGTCTCTTTTCCCAGCACTTCTGCATAACTTCCAAGTTGACCAGCAAGTTATCTGTAAGCTCCACCGCAGTAGTTCATGTTCAAATGAAGAGTAGGGGCTATAAAGAATTCCTGCTTCCAAGGAACTACAATCAGTTCCTGCGGGGGATTGACAACAGACGTACCTACTTCCAGAAAATGGTTCTTGTGGTGGGAAAATGCCTAATAATAGCAGATTTGTTAAAAATTGATTGGGTGAGCCTAGGCCCACCCATAGCTACACCCCTGCTCAATAACAATGATTACCCAAATGTGACCGCCCCCTCTAGACCTTACCGCTCTGCGATACATGAAACATCTTACCGTCATGGCTGCCAGTCACCCCATATTGCCCTGCACTCAAATACACCCCCATCCCTATCCAGATCGACAGAGGTAGAAAGTTCAGGTTCCGAAAGTACAAATCCAGACCAAGATTTTGTTTCAACCAACCAGTTGGGTATAAAGAGTCACAATCACAGAGTACTCAACTGGTTGGTTGAAACAAAATCATGGCCTGGATTTGTACTTTCTGAACTTTCCACCTCTGTAAATTGATATAAACTTTCACTCAGCTCGTCGCCCCATGCCGTTCCCCTTCATCACCAAACACGTCTCTCCGGGGTTTCCCCCGCAGTTCGTTCCCCATGTGCGTTCTTACACAGCACAACCTGGGCTCATAACCTGGATTCAGACAGCAGTGGCCCCCCCTGAGGTGCTTAACCTGAATCGCTCCAGTAAAGCTTCCATAAATAAAAAGTGTGTCGTTCTGGATAGAAGCGTCAGCTATGCAATAAACAAATAATAATAAAAAATAATAGCTACTCTGGGTTGTTTGTTATGGGGAGTCACACAAACTGAAGATAGAGGGTTTAGTGAGGATTTACATCTCAGTAAGGGATTGGAGACGGATGTAGACTGTAAAACTGAGAATGTCAAATAAAAAAATGGAACAGAAGAATATAAAACACACAGTAAAGGATGGAAGGCGATTAGGCATTAGACAGAAACGGATATTCAGAGATTTGTATTATTAATAAACTATTTGTCTATTGGATTAAGAAGGGCTATGCTTAATAGTGTGGACGACTGAGACATTGTAGGTGGTCTGGTCAAATTAGTGATCAGGGTAACTACTTATGTTTAATATATGCGTTCAGTTTCTGGGCAGTTTCACCATATGCTGTCGGCAAAGCTCCGTTTAGCTCACTGTGGGTTTACAATTGCTGTGTAGCAGTCATACCAGGGCTGTCAAAGAGTCGTGCGTGTGTTACTCTGGATAAGTCAAATGAATACATCTAAATGTAAATGGGGTGGAGAGAGATATCCTTTCCAATCGCAGCATGTTTTCGGAATTGCTTTTGCAGTGGATGAGGCAGTGTGTGTGTGTCTGTGTGTGTTTTTGTGTGTGTGTGGGTAGTTATCTTAAGGCAGACAAATCTAGTAAAGGCTGATATTGTTGGGTACTGTCCACCAAGCAATTTTTTATAACTCTATATGTTTAAAAAAACTGAACAGGGCCAGCACACTTTGTTTGTTATCAGATTTCATCTCTTTGGAAAGGAGTTTGTTAATTGCGTTAAAAGTGAGGAGTCCCTTCGATATGAATGCAAATGTGTGTGTTTCTTAGGAGTCAAAACTCGTTTGCATTACGCTCATGCACACAGAGAAATGAATGTTCCTAATGGTTTTAACGGGAAAACATGCACGTTGATACCAAGGTACTCGAAATTATCAGCAATTAAATGTGCCGCATCCGACGAAGCACTCAGGAATTCAAATAGCGGGCCCAAACAATAAACACCGACCACTATCGCTGTGATTAATGACGACGCAAATGTCCGGGGAATGCAATAAAACAGGATGAATCTTTAAAGACAATAATAGTCCTTATGGGCTTTAATACTTGAGTAAAGGTCTTGAACAGAACACAGACAAAGTATATGTGCCTTAAAAGGCTTTTCTTTCGAAAGGCGATCCATTTCATGTGAAGCAGAGAACGGAGCCCTTCCCACCCAACACAGATGGGGGGCTAAAAATAGGCAAATTGTCTTATGCCCTCACAGGGCCAGACCACTTTTTGGTTTTTATTTATAGTCATTATCAGAACTAACACACCCCCAATTTTCTTTCCCCTGAGGCGGAAACGTATGACAAGTTTATTGATTAAAGCAATTATTTTCCACTGCACCTATTTGTACCCTAAGTTTTTTTTCCCTGTGCTTTTCCACCAGTATTACCTATTCGTGCTGCGCTAGTCTGCCTTTATTCCATAATATAAAGGGTTAGAGCAGTGCATGCTTTGAAGTTTATATTATAGTCCTCATTGCAGACTTGGAATTGAAAGTGAAGTTTTTAAAGCAAAGCTTAAAAAAAACAAAAACCTTTCCACAGTCATGTCCATCTTTTTTTTGAACCCACAGGCGATTTGAAGTGTATATTTTACTCAGCCTGAAGGGAAACAAGCAAGTCATTTGCTGCGTCTGCCAGGGACATCAAAAGAACTATTCTGTGTCCTACAGTATAGACAATATGAGAAGGTAATGGTTATACTGTACCATGTACATCTTCAGAGCACGATGTTCTCGTTCTTGTGCTGCGTTTCCCTGTGAGTGGTTCCTCATTGATTTTTCACTGCAGGCCCTGTGACAGTGGGAACTACGCTTAAGGGATCATCCAGCACGTCGCTCGTGATCTCCACCATCGTTACCTCTCCTTGGTTCAGCGTGGTGCCCGATTTTCCTCCTGCTCTTATATGCTTGAAAATGACTGGAACAAAATTATGGCTGTATACCTTGATAAAGAAATGACAATAAAGCATAATGAAAAGTAGAATCACTTTCTTGCCATGCATGATTTTAAGAACCGCAAGGCATTACATCCCTGTAGTGTCAATTTTATAGCAATTTTATGTTTGCGTTATTTTTAAGAACAAACTTTAAATGAAAAAATGAAACGCCGCAACTCTGATTGTAAAATGTTATTACCCTAGATTTCTATCTATACAATAACAAGATAATAAGGATGAGGATTCGTAACTGATGGGGATACAGATTCAGTTGGGACTCTGTTCTTGTAGCCTTTAGCGAGATACATGCACCAAACTGCTTATTACTTTTTTTAAATGCTGAAAACTGTCACTCCGCCTCTTAAGGGTGATTTATCCCTTTGTTTTTGTAGTTTTGGAATGCAGATACATTACCCATTAATGTGACTTCTGCATGATTCTCAGCTCTTAAAAAAAAATGCATGAAAATCGCAGTGCACGGAGGTCCATCCACGTAGCGTGTGCATCCCCACCTCTCCAGACGGAGGGGGGCAGGTGCATTTCAGGGTAATTAATCATTGAAGGTGTGCAGCGTGTTGCTATTGCAGTGGGGGTGGGTATCTTTAATACGTGGACATGCTCGACGTTGCCTGAAATCCTTTCCTATGGGACGTGCGGGCGTGTCAGCGAGTAGTGTTACGGTGAAAAACATGGGCATGTAGTGTAGAGGCTGCTCTCATAGCCCCCAGGAGGAGGCCTGCCTCTATTTAAATGTACTTGTAAGGCGCTTTGAATGTACCTGTCAGCTAAATAGTAACAGTAATAACGATGTGGCTTTAAGGGACAGCAGCCCTTTGTAAGATCCCCAATCTCTGTACACCATAATGACTCCAGTGCCCAGCCACACACCTGTGACACCAGACTGGGTGTCATCTGGCCCATTAATGCCGTGAGGCTCCGGACGCCTCTTCCCTCGTGTCCGGCCCGATGCTGTTATGCTTCTGAGAATAATGGCTCCCACACATCACGAAGGCACTGGCAGCGGCTGTATGAATCATCGGACGGCCAGGGCGACAGTAATGGGTCTAATTCTCCACAGGAGAGCCTGTGTGTCTCTGACAGGGAGACTGTTGCTTGCATCTTTTTTGTGATGGAAAGCGTTGGCAGAAAGATTAGCTTTACGGCGGTGTTCTGGTGATCCACCAGATGTTTCCTTCAGAAGGCTATTTATGCCACGAATTAGTGTCTGCTTTGCTTTTAAGTTTGGTTTATAAATTGATTTTTTTTTCTGTCCTCCCTTCTTCTCTTTCCCTTCTTTCCAATTTGCATCTTTCTGACGAAGTCTCACGGCTGTCTGTTAAGTAAGATGCCAGCAGCGGCTTCAGTGTTCAGGGAGATCCGATTAACAGCCTCCAGTCAATCGATCGGCTGAAGATGCCAGCTCCCAGTCTGCCTTACCCCAGCGTTTGTAATTAGCTGAACTGGGAATCTGGAATGAATTATATTGCTTGTGAAGATAATTGATCATTATATGTAGGTATTTGATTAAATTTTATCTGAGGTCATCAAAAAAAGCAACAAATACTTTATACAAAGTGCTTTACTTGAAACACAAGAAAATTTGCTGAATATTAATAGTTAGCAGTTAGATGGATGGATGGATGAATGAATGGATGTTTTCTTTACTTGGATCTTAAATCTACCCCCCCACACCCTGTTGACAAATTTAAGTAGGGGGGCTACTGAGAGCTCAAATAACCAAGGAGCCTGGGACCAAAGAACTGGCTTCTAACTGGAGTAGAATACTCCAGCTGGCCACTTCATTAAAATCTGTGGAAAGGCACACGTACGCGTGTACGTACACACACACACACACACACACACACACACACACACACACACACGTAGGGTAAACATATCCTTATGGGGACCGCTCATTCATTTCAATGGGAAAAATGCTAATGCTAACTATGACAACCTTAACCCCCACCCTGCCCTAACCATAACCATAAGTAACCAAACAAAAGACAAGAGTTTTTGTATTTTTAGTTTTCTCATAGCAGTCACCGATTTTTATAAAATAGGGTTTTCCCTTATGGGGACCAGGAAACCGGTCCCCATAAGGATAGGTAAACCCGCTCGCACACACACATACACGCATATGCGCACACACAAACACACACACACACACACAGCACATACACGCACACATACACACATACATGCACACACACAGACACACACACTCAGAACTTTGAATCCATTCTGCTGTATTTACAGTGCCTTGAAAAACTATTCATACCCCTTCAACTTTTCCACATTTTGTCACGTTACAATCACGAACTTAAGTGTATTTTATTGGGATTTTATGTGACAGGCCAACACAAAATACTGCATAATTGTGAAGTGGAAAGAAAACGATACATAGTTTTCAAAATTTCTTGCATAGAAAAACCTGAAAAGTATGGTGTGCATTTGTATTCTCCCCCCGAGTCAATACTTAGTAGAACCACCTTTAGCTGCAATTACAGCTGCTAGTCTTTTGGGGTATGTCTCTCCCAGCCTTGCACATCTAGAGACTGCAATTTTTGCCCATTCTTCTTTGCAAAATAGCTCAAGCTGAGTCAGACTGGATGGAGAGCATCTGAACAGCAATTTTCAAGCCTTGCCACTGTTATGATCTGCGTGCAGGTGAACGGGGAAGCAGGCAAGCGGAGTCCAATAAACGTGGATTTAATGGTCACAGACGGGCAGAACAGGACAGGACAGGCACTACACAAACCAACATTAATGACCGATCTGGGAAACAGTGGGAGACGCGGACTAATATGGACAGGATACGGTGAACAGAACAGGCCACAGATGAGAACAATTAGGGATGAACACGAGGTAACAAGGTGGGCGTGGCACACATTAGGATCGGACGGAGCGGGGCGTGACAGCCACAGATTCTCAATGGGATTTAGGTCTGGACTTTGACTGAGCCATTCTAACACATGAGTATGCTTTGATTTAAACCATTCCATTGTAGCTCTGGCTGTATGCTTTGGGTCGTTGTCCTGCTGGAAGGTGAACCTCCACCCACATCTCTAGTCTTTTGCAGCCTCTAACAGGTTTTTCGTCCAGGATTGCCCTGTATTTAGCTCCATCCATCTTCCCATCAACTCTGACCAGCTTCCCTGCCCCTGCTGAAGAAAAGCATCCCCACAGCAGGATGCTGCCACCACCATGTTTCACAGTGGGGATGGTGTGTTCACGGTGATGAGCAGTGTTACATTTTCCACCACACATAGCGCTTTGCATTTAGCATTTTGCATTTCATCCTACCAGAGCACCTTCTTCCACATGTTTGCTGTGTCCCCTACATGGCTTGTGGTAAACTGCAAACTGGACTTCTTATGGCTTTCTTTCATCAATGGCTTTCTTCTTGCCACTCTTCCATATAGGCCAGATTTGCGGAGTACACGACTTATTGTTGTCCTGTGGACAGATTCTCCCACCTGAGCTGTGAGCTGCAGCTCCTCCAGAGTGACCATGGGCCTCTTAGCTGCTTCTCTGACCAGTGCACTCCTTGCCTGGCCTGTCAGTTTAGGTGGACGGCCATGTCTTGGTAGGTTTGCAGTTGTGCCATACTGTACTCCTTCCATTTTCGGATGATGGATTGAATAGTGCTCCGTGTGATGTTCAAAGCTTGGGATATTTTTTTATAACCTAACCCTGCTTTAAACTTCTCCACAACTTTATCCCTGACCTGATCTGGTGTGTTCCTTGGTCTTCATGATGCTGTTTATTCACTATTGTTTTCTAACAAACCTCTGAGGCCTGCACAGAACAGCTGTATTTATACTGAGAATGAATTACACACAGGTGGACTCTATTTACTAATTAGGTGACTTCTGAAGGCAATTGTTTGCACTGGATTTTATTTAGGGGTGTCACAGTGCAGGGGGGGAGGGGGGCGTTGAACACAAATGCAAGCCACACCTTTCAGATTTTTATTTGTGAAACATTTTAAAAACCATGAATCATTTTCTTTCCACTTCAAAATTATGTTCTACTTTGTGTTGGTCTGTCACATAAAATCCCAATAAAATACATTTAAGATTGTGGTTGTAATGTGACAAAATGTGGAAAAGTTCAAAGGATATGAGTACTTTTTCAAGGCACTGTATATGCTGAAGACAATTCTTTTTTAAGGGATGTGCTCAAATTACCCACAAGAACAAAGACCAGCTGTTTCTTCAGTCCCCACGTATGTCACTAGTCCATACTACTTGTTTTCCTTTTTTCCAGAAAATTATAAGCATATAATCCAGCGATAGATTGAGCTGCTGTGGGGAAATAGTCCCTTTATGTCAACTTACTGCTTTTTTCTACCATTGATCAATCAACCAGCACATTGCACAAATGTTTTGTTCTGACACTTGGTCTGCCATAATTGAGGCACATTTGTAAGTCAAATCTTGCATTTATTTATAAAATGTGTGAAAGTAACACATCAGTCAAAGCATTTCTCTGTGTTTCTTTGTTTGCTCTAATAATGGCACAAACACCCAGAAATTATGTGTGCATTTTTTATGTGAGAAAGTAAAATGCATTTTGTGAATCAACAGAAACAGGATGCATGCTATGTCATCATGGAAATGAAATAAAAATTCATACAAAGGACGAAGCCGCATACTAATATATTTTACTGAAATCTGCCAATACAATCTTTACAGTGCATATGCCAAACAGCCTCCACAACTCCCACTACATGCAGTCGACTTTGCCTCCACCCTATTCTGGCTGAACTAAGGACCATCATGGTGGGAAACAATTTACATTAAACACAAAATGGTGTCCCTTTGCCTGATGGGAAATGCAAATAACAGTGCAGGAACAGGTTAATGGCTCTGGTGAGACTTGTAAATGTGTTGATTGGTTAAGCAAATAACCTACCTCTGAAATACAAAACACAACTGTCATCTTCAAAAAGCATAGTACAAACTCAGAAAACAATGATAAAGGAAAAAAAAAAACAAGTTGTAATAACAGATGCATGGACAAATGAAGACATCCAAGCTTAGATTGGGTCAGAGCAACAGATTCAACAAGGTCTGGGAGGCATGACATGCAAGAAATAAAAAAGAGTCATTCAGAAAAAAAAGCTATAATATAGTACAGCGGCACCATATTGAAAAAAAATTCAAATATCACAATTAACATTGGGATTTTTGTAAAGCAAATAAGGGGCTCAAAATAAATACATTGCACAAAACCCATCTCTGAATGATTTACACAGCAAAGATGAAAATGGTTATGAATGGTTTGCAGGGAGCATGCAGAGCTCATGCCAAAGCAGTGGAGGCTAAATTTAAACTGATTTTTTTTTTACATTATACTGTACTACATCATTTTGAAAAGGAACAAACATTAAAACTGCAAAGCTAAGTTTTGTTTCCTATGACAGAGTACAAATGTTTTAGCGAAACAGAAACCCCCATGCTATGATGTCTGCACAGAATAAAGGTCTGACAAAGTCTGGGGGGTATTTCACGAAGCAGGATTTCTTGCATACTTGGATAACTTGTCAGATTTAATGTAGTCTGAACTACATTTAAGTGGATGAAGATATAGTCCATTTAGTCCAGACTACCTTAAATCCAACAAGTTATCTGGCTAAGCAAGAGATACTGCTTCGTGAAAGACCCCCATAATCACACCCCAACTGACTATCACTTTGAGATGCGAGAATTAGATTAATGTAATATGTGACGTTGATATTAACATCGCCCAGTGCTGTAGTATACTATAATAGCCATTTTGTAATTCAGTACAAAACACCCCACTGCCCATCTTAATGATGTCATTCTGTCCCCTGGTGCAGTGGTAAGTGCTCCTAAGAGACCAGGGTGGCACCAGAGTAACAAGGGGAAACATTTAAGTGAGAGATACGAGGCACGAGACGGAAGAAGAGAGTAGACTTAGGAGAGGCTGCAGTCTCAGCTGAATGGGAAGCATCTTGTGCTTAAAGTACTTAAACCTTAAAGACAGTGCCTCATCTTTCCTGCCTCAAAAGAATCAGGCCACAAAATATTAGAAAAACAATACAGCCCACATGATTTCCATGCAGCAGAGGGATCCTTATGTGGGAGAATAATGTCCACACCATTTAAACAACATCTGTGGAGTTTAAGTTCATGTGATTTTTATCACTTAAACCATTGATTGATATGGAGAGATTGTGATGTATCTTTGTTGTATTGTCTATCCTCATTAAAGGAGCACAATATGAAATGCTATGGATTGGGGGCATCTTGGGTCAGAATCGTTACAGACTTTATGGATTAGTGCATAAAAAAAGGCCAATTTTCCAGAGGTGTGAGAAAGTGAATGTACGTGGCCGCAGCTTATTGACAATCTGGAAAGTCTTAAGCTGCAGTTAATGAGCGATCTCCAAGTAGACCCTGACAAATCTGTCAAGAAAAGTGGGTAGAAATTGCATGAAGCTGGTGGGCTAAGTTTTACCCAAAATGACAGGTCATTAAGTCTGGCATTGACTATGATGTTATTGACTAGGATGACTAGGATCAAAATTTGCCCTTTTTTTCCTCTCCTATATTTCATAAAATATCAGCTGAAACTTATTTTTTTATGGGTTTCTTTTATTCAGTAGAAAAATATTGATCGATATCTTACAGAAGACGTCCTCAGTCTGCTTATCCAGTATATAGAATATATTAACAGGTGGGAAATAAGAGCTTTGAATTGCAATAAAGTGACATAATTATTGAGAGAGAAACTCACAGTTGTTTGTGGGTCTGTGGTTACTATTAGTACTGTGCAACTCCAGGGTTAGGGTTTGAGTTCCCGCAACCATAAGACACGAAATTAGGGGGCATCTCTAAATGGCCCATAGTCTATGCCCTAACCAAACCTGCTCCCCTCCCATCCTTGTGATAAGCAGCTAGAATATGGTCTGGAATCTTGACAATTGTGACTGTTGTGTGAATGTTTGTTTACCGGGTTTAAAAACTGGAGTTCATGCAGATGTAATATGTCATGTTAGCAGGATGAAAACACCTGCCCAATATACAGCCAGCGCATTATTAATGGCCTACCAGGGTGTAGATCATAAAACATCATGAACCGATGAATTCTCGGGTTCACTAAAACCCAATGGGGAACTGTCTCTGAAGTGTCTACTCCTAGTCTCCTCTCCCTTAGCTGCATGGGAGAGTAGAGACAGGTGGTGGAACCATATGGAGTGGCTGGGATGCTCAGTTTCCAAGGGCTATAACTGCCTTCCTTCTGGTTAGCATGACGCTTTCACAGCACACACAAGGCTGGAATAGTCACGTTCAGCAACCCGCAGGGGCACCTGCCTATTAGCCTTCTGCAAGGCCCAGAAAATAAAGTAGGTCTTGCCTATTTCTTAATAAATCTAAGGTCCAGAATGCATGGCAGCATCACCCAGATAGTCCCAGTAATATCTCTCCGATCACACCTCTGCAGCTCTTCTCAGAAAAACAAGGTTGTCAAAATGTTTACATTTCAGTACCTGGTTCTTGGAATCGGTTGGCTGTGTTGGAAAAGTTTTGATTTCTGAGGAAATTAAGAGAAGAGAAGAGCATCTCAGCTCCTGTATTTCTGCTACACTCCCCCTACAAAGTGGGCCTCTGGCTTTTGCTTCAACAGCAATCTGTCAGACCTTCGGCACAATACTTATCATCTCTTCCCCAGCGAAACTAGCAAACGCAGCAGTTGTCAGAGAACTCTGAGCCTGCCAAGAACACTCCAGAAGCAGTAGCTGTAATCCGCCGATTTTTACTTTGTATTCCTATCCATTCGCCTTTCAGTTAAGGGTCTTAGAGATAGTGGAGCCTATCCCAAACAGCACAGGGCAGGAGGTCAGAGATACTTCAGGCACCAGTCGATTGCAAGGCGCACACACACACACACACACACACACACACACACACTCACACACACAAAATCACACGCAAAAGGTGAATAGGTCAATTTAGACACACCAGTTTTTTTTAAATGCAGGGCTGTCAGTATGGTATGGATACCCTGGCAGATTTGGCCGGGGGGGGGGGCAAAAAGACTTCTCAGGGGGTCCAGAATTTGTAGGTGTGCCCCTATTTAAATGTATGGTTTTGGACTGAAGGAGGACACTCAGATGAGAGGACAACATGGGATGAACATACAAACTCCACAGACACACAAATTATGCTGTCCTTGTTATTAATTCAGCTATTAAATTTTAAATGCAAATCTGCTTGAACTATAACATTTTTTCCCCAAAAGCAACAGTTTTACCTATTTATACAACTCAGTAATATGCTGGAGCAAATTAGGTTAAGTTCTCTTCTCAAGGGTACTGCAACAGGGTCCTCTCCCAAGGCCTTGAACTCACAAGCTTAATATATACTTAATTCTGCCCTATGTGCTGTCCTTGCCCATTCTTCTGTCTCTGTTTTCCAAAGTTAAAAAAATATTTATATAAAAGCCCATTTTATAGACAGTGTGTCCTCCAGCTCCACTAAAACCTTCCAGAACAACCTTGAGCAATAAGAAATCCCTACCCCGTCTGTTCTCACCAACTGTTACAGCCTCTCTTAATCACAAGCCGTGCCAACACCTCCGATGTGCTCACTGCCATTGTGATTTTTGGCCAAAATCACTTTCTCTCGGATTTTTTGTGTGACTGTATTTCTCATATATGATTGCACTACATAGTGAAGGCTTAAGGTAATCAAATTTTCCTTGACTGGATACTTTCTAAGATGACAGACATCCTTTGAAATGATCCTTAATGGTTTATATATTTAAAAAGCAGATTTGATTTCTTGTCCGTTTCCTTCATAAAGGATTAAGGGAGATGACCCCTACAATCAAAGATGTATTTTTTAAGCTCCGGTTCAAATCGCAGTGTTAGGAAATCCTGATGGAAGGTTTTAGCACAAGAAAAGAAAAATCCATTTCCTCCTTCCCTAATGCATTTCTACAGCTGACAGCTTAATGTGAGCACCTCAACTGAAAATGCGTCTGACTATTCACATTAGTTAAATTCAGGTTTATCTATGCAAGACTTTCTTTAAGTACCTGAAGGCTGCCAACAATTAACAGGTTTTGTAAGAGGTTTAATAACAGGTTTAATTTGCAACTGAAAGGGAAACATGGAATTTTTCCCAGCATTATGTTATCTGCTGAGATGTGTCACTGGTGAATGAAAGGTGATGCAGAATTTACAGACATTAAAAGCTCAAGCTACCTTTGTAAGCCTAAGGTACAGTCTTCAACCCAATTAATATTTTATACTTAAGATGGAAAATGGATGAATGGATTTAAACACAATCTGAAGATCCACCTACCTCTTTGTGTACATTTTAAAAAGTACATCTTAGACTGTGGAGTTTGACTTTAGATCAGTCCAACATTCTTGTTAATGACTAGATGCATTTAATTTTAAACCATTAGACTAGAAGAGTGTTTCTGCCTATTGTACTTGGTAACACAAAAAATGATAGAACTTTAGTTATCCTCTTGGAGGGAGGGGTGATTATTCCCTAACAGCATTACAAAGGTAAATACCTCCTAGGACTCTAGTCCTCAAAAGAAATAAACAAAGAGAGCCAGGTTAGCTTTCCACAAACATTTGCTCAGCCTACCAGCCTTTTTCACCTTGATATTACCCCCAATGCACAACAGCAAAGAACACGACACTGACTATGATGAACTGATAGCATACAAGCCAAATCTGTTGGACCCTCCGAAGGACTTTAGTCTCAGAGGGGAAAAAAACAGCTTACTCCAGCCTTTCTTGTAGACTCCTTCCTCATCTCCATCGCAGACCAGCCTGTTCCACCACCATTCATCTTTCTGACATTGAGCTGTAGGTGGTTCATCTTGCACCATCCAACCAAACTCTCCACCATATTCTATACTCCTTTTATCTTCCTTCAGTGATTTATCACCTCAGTCGCAGGATCATAAGGGAACTTCTGAAGATTGGATGAGCCATAGTTGTATTTGGTATCAGTGATGATACACAAGAATGGTTATCTTTTGGCATACTCCTATGTCGTTCAGCACAACATCAAATATGCAATTTCTGATACAGAAGAAACGTTAATGAGGTAAACTGTAATCCAGGCAATCATGGTGTTTGTTACCCTGTTTCCCTGAATGGTGCTAAACACATCAACAAAGAGAATCCTCAAGAATTTGCTTGACTTGGCTATGTATAAATAGGCTCTGTGGAGCAGGTACAGGATGGCATCCTCTGCCCCTGCATGTGCCTGGTATTCAAACTGTAGTGAGTCTTGGAAGTTCATAATGAGTGGCCTGAAACTCTGGAAGACCAGCATCAGATGTCTTCGTTATATGGTATACCTGTATCACTGGTCTGTAGTCATTATGGGTACTGGAGCATCCCTTCTTAGGCACAGGGACTATTTCTTTCTGGTGTGGTAACCTTCTGTAGTCATGGGGCAGGTTAACCATGTGCTGCAGAGCCTCTCCCAGCTGGAACACATAGTCTGGAGCTGATGTTATCAGGACCTGCTGGCTTGTCTATATTTAGTCATTCTGGCTCTCGGCAGCACTTTACTTGAAGGGGCACAAATACTTACAAATAAAAGAGGCATTACGATTTATTAATGATGAACAAACATCAGTATTTCACTTGCGTTATTCATTGCTTGTTCCTTCAGTAGTTCACAGAAGTTTACATAATTAACAGCTATCATAACAAATATAGTAACTGTTTGAGATAAAACATGCTTCACAATTAGTGATGAATTAACATGATATCAGTATGCAACTAAGACTTAGTATGTGGTTCATTAATACCTAAGTAATAATATAATTCAATATTATTTGTGCCCCATCAAATAAAGTGTGTCACGACGGCAGGCAGAGCAGGGAACGGACAATCGGGATCCAGGACATGGAGCTTCAGGAACAGGGGGTTTATTCGAAGACATGAGCAGACAGGGCATAATCAGGCACATGACGTTAATGACAAAACTGGGGATACATACTCTGACGTGGACTTAAATACACAGGACTTAATGAAACAACAAGAAACAGCCGATAACGTCGGGGTTTCACATGAGGTTAACGAGGGGGGCGTGGCACACAGGAGGATCGTACGAGCCGGGTTTAGGCTAATTGAGGGAGCGTGAAGGTGAATCTTCACAAGAAAGCGATGACCAAGACAGATGTATGTATCACAAGTGTATGTATCTCTTGCATAGAACAAGTCCGATGTTCTACCCTCCCTTGTCTTACACTTTAAATACTGCGTAAATTGTCTCATTGCTGGGAGAGGTGTCATTAAATAAACGGAGATAACTATGGATGTGCTGAGTTTGAAAACGTGAGGCAAACGAGTGTATGACCTCACACTCAGTGTCTGCGTAGGCCGATGTCAGAACATAAATAACAATAAGAGAACTTGCGCTATAGGTAGTTTGGCCTCAGGCTCTGAGCCAGCGGCTCAACGTGTGGGCAGCAGATTTACCCTTTCACAAGCACATGCTCAGGATTATACCCCTTGGAGTTAATAAAGATGGCTCCCCCCCCCCCCAATGTGAAGCCTGAGTCCAGTGTATGCCGTTGCAGGCATGATTCTGTGGAGCACATTAAGCTGCACTCCCCTTTTCCCTTTGGCTCCTTACCAAGCCAGGGAGCTCATCCATCTTGTTCGGAAGTGATTTCATGTTCCCCTTAATCTCTGTAGACAGGTAGGGTTTGCAGTTGTTTCTCCTCTCTCTCTCTCTCTCTCTCTCACTCTCTCTCCCCCTCTCACCTTAACTTACCTCGGTGCCAATCCCCCAACTCTAGAGGGACACCCCTCAGTTTGGAGCAGGTGTCCAATCTCAGGGCGATGAGCTCTTGCCATGCATAAAACACGTCACTAGCAATGAAAAGACTGAATAAAGCAAAACGCAAAACAATGAGATCTAGAAAAAGAAATAAAAAAATACAGACCTGACATGAATGCCAACAATGGCACCATCAGGCTGGATTCAAAGGGATAGACTATAGTGTAAATCAATTATTGTCAAAAGATGATTAGGTTGTATTCTATAGACATATTTTTTATGATATTATGATTCACTTCTCGTGGTCAATATGCACACTACAGGTACAATTTTTATGTGCATGTTTTTACATTACAGCACAAAGACCCCCAATCAGGATGGGCTGTGGTGACATTCACTTCCCCATTCTGTATTTAGGGGGCAGTTCCATGCCATTATCACCACAGTGAAGAGCAAACAACAGGCAATAGCCAGTCACATAGGAGGAACTGGGTCCTTAGCCATCCCAGATAAATATGAACGATTTCCTCCTACTGTAGACCCAGTTTCACCATTCCATCCCAAGATCATTGGCTGCCGTTCCCGCTAATCGCTTCCAAAAGTCTGCAGCAGAACCGGATCAAAAGAGGCCAAGGATGGCAGCAGCCTCAGCTGCAGCACCAGGCTGGCTGAAGAGCTGGAAAAGCCCACATGGGGAACATCCATGATCTATGAATATCCCTTTTCCTCTTCTCTTCATCTTCAACCTCGCTAATCTTCCTGGGGACCAGTGACACCCTAGCTTGTAGTGGCCTGTACAGATGGCTACTGATATTCCCATAAATACGCACTCCTCCTCTCACAGCACTGAATCTACTGAGCCCAACTTACTGCCGAGTTTTCTCTCTCCCAGTAAACTCTCTCCTCCCCAACGTTCTTCTCACCACCGAGTCTTAATCCTCCCCGTAATCAGCTTCCTCCCTCGGCTTTACCCACTAGAGGTTGACTCTATGAGCGTTTATGCAAGAACAGCTGGTGATTAATTCATATTTCGTTAATTAATGCCGCATTATCTGGAAAAACGACCTGGGAATATCATGCTTCCTTGTTAATGCAATACACAAATAGAGAACACAAAAACTGGTGGTTAACTGTGTACGAAGCAGAAATTAATCCTCACAGGTTTTAGTTTAAGCCCATACAATCTACTTACCATAAACTTATATGCAGATGTTTCTCATGGGAGTTTTACTTACACAAAAATGTTCTGAGGGCAGAAGGAAAAATGATTAGTTCAGGGAGATAACCAATAGGATGGTTGAGATGTGGATCCAAGCAACTAGAGAAGGTGGGAGCACCCAGTCAGATGTCTTGGCCCAGCCTCCACCAATTGCTTGGAGCCACTTCCTGTACAACCTGATTGGTTATCTCTCTGAACCAATCATTTTTCCTTCTGCCTTCAGAACTTTTTTTGTGTAAGTAGTAACTCTCACGAGAGAATGTTTCATTGGGTGATGTGGTTGGCATAGAAAGTAGCACTATGGCCATTCCCCTGTAAGGTTGTATGTGCTTGTGTATGTATGTGTGTGTGTGTGGTATGCAAATTCTTCCTGTATCCTATATGGATTTCCATTGGAAACTCCTTTTTCCCCCAGTAGATCAGAAGTATGTTAGGTGAATCAATGTTACTAAATTGCCTTTATAGCATGTGCCCTATGATGCTCTGGCATACACCCAGGGCGTCCCCTGCCTTGTGCCCTGTGCTTTCTGGGAAAGGTGCCAAGCTTGCTTAGACCCTGTACTGGATGAGTGATGATGCAGGGGCGTGGTGCATTGTTACATTCTAACAATGCTGAGTGTGCAGTTTTGGAATGTGATAATATTTCTTAAAATGCATTAAACATTTTCAGTTGTCATGCTCCAAACAAACAGTACTACCCATAACACCACAGTTGATAAATATTAAATAATATTAAATATCTGTAAGTTTATACCAATGTTTGAATGGGGTGTACCTCTATGAAATAGATACAGAAATCAGTATGCCTCCAGTAGGGACTGAAATTGGAACTGTGAGTTTACCCTTCCATCCATCTTCTCACTGTTTATCCAGAACATGGTTGCATGGGGGCTTGGAGCCTAGCCCAGGCAGCATAGGCCAGAAGGTAGGGGAACACCCTGGATGGGATGCCAATCCATCACAAGGCACAGACACCATGTGAAATTTCGAGACAGCACATCTGTGGAATGCAAGAGGAATCCAGAGGACCCAGTAGAAACTTCACACAAACTGTGAGTAGGTGTAGGACTCGAATTGCCTAACCTTGGTGGAGTGAGGCCATGGAGCTGCCTGCTGAGCTGGATAAGGAGGATTTATGTCTGTTTTATTTTACCATTTTAAATGCAATTAATGCTGAATGCTACCACTTCTCAGCAAGAGCAATTAGTGTGAATCCATGCATTTTTCTGAATACGTTCCCATTAATTACCAGGGCCTATAAGAAATGGGACATTTTACAGCTTCTGCTTGCTATCCACCTCTGTCGGGTGGAGGATGACCTTGCCATGGAAACAGTAGTCTACAAATAATCAGTAACGATGAAGGGATTTTAAAAAAAAGCCTCCCCATATTCATCCTATGCAGAGTTATACCATATGTTCCCCACAACTCTCTACCCTTCACAAAGTCATTTGTCTTTGCAGAGCTTTCTGCTGTCCAACGTGTCTGTTGGAAACAGGATTTAATACAACACAAAAGAAACTACTTTCAGTCACATTTAAAATCTAAAAACCATTAATGGCAGCAGAATGAGTTAGTTTAGCAGCCGAAGTTTTTCAGTTCAGTGTCGCTCTTTAAACAAACAGTACATGTCACTCCCTCCCTGACCCTTGATTTTACATCCTTTTAATGACATATTCAGCATCTGTAGAGTGTGCACGGGCTACTTTTAATTAAGTGATGATACTTTAATGCAGTCTTGTCTACTCAAAAGTAAATCTAGTGGCCCGACTTCCCCAGTTGCAGCAGCCAGCTTCATACTTTTCTTCGGCTTTAACATTCTCACTTTGACTTTTATTTGTCTGGAAGCCATAATAAACAGAGCTCAGAAAAACAAAGCTGTGAAAGCACAGTCCTAATCATTCAGGGACAAAAAGACAACTTGGTGCATAGTACAAAATACTTAGTGACTGAATTCATAGGAACAAATGAAGATACTAATAACAAATAACTTATTAACATAACTACTATATTAATGTATGCAGGTTAAGCTGAAGTATGACTGTAATCTCTCTGAAGTTCAGACAGTAGACAGACAATCTACAGTGGATTGCTTCAGAAAAAAATGACCTGTATAAATGAATTCATCTACATGCTAAATAAGCTGCTTTAAATGACAATACCTTCTACAATAGCAATCTATTACATTATAACATATCAAACTTAATTTCTTCCTAAATACTCTCTATAGGAATCTATGTCATTTCAAATGAAATACATCATGCATGATTCTTACTGCATATATTTAATAGATCAAATCAAATCAATTTTTATTTAGAAAATGTGCAACACTACAGCATAAACAAATTAAATGAGTTTCCTAGAGAGCTCCCCATGAAATAAAAGTAATAAGCTAAAAAAGTGAGTAAATAAAATGGAAATAATAAAATAGAAATGTGCAAATTGTTCATACTAATAGCCTGATCAGCTATTGAGTAGCTTGACTGCCTGAGGGCATAAGCTGTTGTCTGCTTGTCTGTATGCCGGACAGCTTCTCCACACCTTCTTGAATGAGGGGGATTTCCTGACAGAGAACTGCATCTCTCTTACATTCACTATGGACGCTCCACCTGTAACTGATGCCTGGAACATGGATTAAGGTGAGGGATGTGCCATACTTGGTGGGGGAGGTTTGCATTTTGAACACTCCCTGGCCTAAGAGGTGTAGTATTCTGGCTTTTGTGCTGTCAGCTTTAACGGGCCATACTTACAGGCTGCCTAATCTCCGGTGATGTGTGTGTGATCCGGATGCTGCTTTAAACAGCTTGTCTGTAAAGTTGAGTATTATTGGCTGAAATAACCTGCTGTCTGTTGCCTAAACTCTCGGTGAATTTCTATGTTTGGCGATACAGCTGGGTACTTCTGAAGCTCTGAATCCAGGTCTGTTTACTGAGGGCTGCAGTCATGACTTGAGGTCTTGTCCACATATAATGGAGAATTCCCACTTTATTTGAGAAGCCTATAATTTAATGTGATAACATTCTAATATTAATAAATGATCGGCATAAAAAGTAATGACCTTTGATTATGGGTCATTGTGGAGATTTTCCTGAAAATAAATATTTCCAAGAACTGTATTTCTTTGTATCCAAAGCAATTATGTAAAATGGTTATGCGAAACAAGTTTAAACAAATAAGGATTAATACACTTGGGATGAAGGATTCATGATTAGTTAGTGCTAACTGACTTATCCGATAAACACATAAAATACGTAACAGGTTGAGTAATTTAACTTTAGCTGAAAATCTCATTTGGAGAAATGGCACCTACTTATGAGCTTGATTTGTTTACTTAGATATGGAATTGTTTTTTAAGATGAAACATTTGTGAAATCTGGTTCATACTTTTCACATCACCAATAGCCGCATGGAAGTTGCCCATTTAATGCTGCTTCTTACTTTTCACATCACCAATATCCGCACAGAAGTTCCCCATTTTATGCTGGTTCATACTTTACGCATCACCAATAGCTGCCAGGAAGATATCCGTTTTATGCTGGTTCATACTTTTCACATCACCAATAGCCGCATGGAAGTTGCCCCTTTAATGCTGGTTCATACTTTTCACATCACCAATAGCCACGCGGAAGTTGCCCATTTTATGCTGCCCTATCCTACTATTGCAAGGAGCTTATAACCAAGATACAAATGGAACATGATCATCCATCTATCTTCTATAATTATTTACCTACTAAAGACTTTACCGGAAGCACTGGGCACAAGGCAGGGGGACACCCTGGATGGAATGTCAGTTTATGGCAGGGTTCATACACTCACTGTAATTTAGAGACAGCGGTTCACCAAATCACTGCATATTTTTTGCCTGCAGGAGAAAACAAATCTACACCAACCCAGCAAAAACATAAGAATGTCACACACAACACGGGAATCAGACCTACAGCCCTGGATGATATGAGGTGATAGACCCTCTGTGATACCCAGAAGGTAATCAATGATAGAAAAATAAATCCTAGCGCTTCCTAGGTATTTTGTATTTCTATAGCTTCTACTAGGTAGTCTGTATTTCCATAGACTTTGGAAAGGAATATGAGATTTGAGTAGGGTTAATTAAGTGTAATATTATAAAGTGCATTGTGACCTTGTGAATGTCTGTATTTCTACACCTGGGCACGTACACACAGTGATGTTCAATGACAAAGATAAGATGAATTGCCGGCAGGCTCTGCGGAGCATGAGAGCAGATGCCTCCGATCTCTACCTGAACCACTCTGGGGGATTCCCGCCGTTTGAGCAGCTCAGCTCCCTCTCTGCCCTTTGAAAACTTCACAAACCAGCCGTGAAACTCATGATGTGTCGAGCTGCCCCGATAAATGGGAGAATACATTACTTACACTGTACAAAGGGTAGTCATTTTGCAGAATACTTAATATTATGTCCTTGAAAAAGAGTACAGTATATATACAGTATCATGTATGTTATCGACTTTAAAGAAGTTGTACTGAATGACTTGGAGGTTTATCTGTTGGATGGTGTGGCACCTCAGTACATAAGGCTGTGACTTCACACCTCCGGAGCTGTCAGATCGATTCTCTCTCCTGGCTCTGTGTTCTCTCTCTATCCTAGTTCCTCTCACAGTGTAAAAATATGCACCTATTTGACATCTCTAAATAGCTCATGGTGTGTGGCTTGTGATAGGCTGGCATCTTCTTTCAGGTGTCCCAAATAAGTCACATGGAAGATAAATAACGGCTTCTCTTTCATCCCTTCTTCATTGAATAAGTAACGGCTCATCGATTAGGTTGCTCTAGCTCCCATCCTAGTGACCCCAGGAAGGACAGAGAGCAAAATGGGACAACAGGTCATTTCATATTGTTCTCATACATATTAAGGAAAATTTAATGAGCAATTAACCTCAACACCTCTGGCCTGAGATGAAGTGGAACCCCATCCAGAAAGTCCCCTGCTCTGTGCCCTGTGCCCCAAGGCTCACTATGACCCTCTACTGGCAAAGCACTTATGGAAGATGGATGTACAGTATATGTCATATTTGTTGAGTCAGTGGGATGGCTAATTATCCAGTTTTACTTAGCCATTGGTTTTTAGCCCCTGTGCTGTGAGAAGGGATAAAAACTCAAAGCTCCTTTGTTATCCACCTGCCTCTCCCCCCTCTAAGGCTCTAGGCTTCATTGAGGGATGTTACACTCTTCGGAGGAGAGCACTGTTCACTCTATCCGCAGCCCCCCAGGCACCCAGCCAGCGCTGGTTAGTGCCGAAAAATGATGAGAGGGGGAGGGATCTGGCCGTCTATCATACCCGACAGTCAAACCCACGTCGACTCACAGACGGCAAACTAGCCTGGATCCCCAACATATGCGCTCCAGGCAGAAAGCTGCTGTTGGTAACAGCATATAGTATAGCCACATATGTCTACTGTTACAAGCAGGATCAGAAAAATGACACATTCAGGCATCCCATATGCATCATGACCTACATAAAAACTGTCGAGTACAGATCAGCAGTTATAAAAGACAGTTTAATGTCACTCTTTATTAAGGGGCTGTGAATGTCTGTGTATTACAATATGAGTGAGTATTTTATCATTCCTATTTTTTTTTAAATTTTATTTCTATTAAGCTGGCATTAAGTTACCTACTACTAACTATAAGCCAGCACTATTACAGGTCTGACACCCCCAGGGATGGGAGTTTGAGTCATTGCCGGCTTGGTTTGCGTAAATATGCATGCTCCCCCTGCAAGAGCATAGGAGAAAATCTGATATTGGGGGGGTGCATAACTTGGTACATATCTCACAAAATATTCCAGTCCTTAAAATTGTGTATATATACACATACACTGGAGAAATTTTGATTTGGCGGGGTGCATAACTTGGTACTATCTCACAAAATACACATACAATTTTTGCACACCACAGGTTCTTCCATTTATTTCATAAACTGCAGATTATTCTTGTTAAAACTATACAACTATAAATGAAAATAGAAGTCAGCAAACAGCGGCACCCGAAACATTTTTGCATGATACTGGTTCATGTTGCTGACTGGAATTCTAGGAGCCTCCGCTTGGTTTTTCAGTTCCCTTCTAAGGAACAGGTACTATGTCCAAAGATTTTTTATTCTTGTTAAGCCTTTGAAGACTGAGTTAACAACTATAAATGAAAATATAAGTCAAATAAGCAAGTTTCCTTTATAACATGGAAAGAGTATGTAACAGTGCGTGTCTCACATCCTGTTAACCGGTTGTGTGGTGATTGGCAGAGTCAGATTCTAGGCTGTCCTTTAACTTTAAATGCACTAGTTAACCGTTACATCCCATTAAACAGAGCAGTATGTAATGTCCCATGTAGAAAGAATGACTTGAATTTTCTCTGCTGTTATAACTGCTAATGGAAGTTACTTTGATTAATCAAAGATATGACATTTTCTTGCTTATAAAGGTACTTTTGAGTTTGCCCTATTTATTAGTGATTCTTTTTAATAAAGCTCCCTCATGTCTGTTTTTGTCCTTGCCCTCCTTGTAACTGAATGACTGAACTCCCCAAGCTGTCCGAAAGCCCTGGACTCTCAGCATTCTGGCCTGCTCTCTCTTCCCGGTTGCCCATCTACAGTCCCAACCCTATACTCTGGTGTATGCACTCAGGTGGTTTCTGGATAATCCTCTCATAGACCCCCTGAGTGACTATGAGCTGGAGGAGCCAGAAGAGGATGATCTTAACATGAGTACCCTCACCAGAGTAGATGCCATACTGGTCCCCCAACAGTGCCAAGGAGGACCTGCCTGAGCTCCCACATGGTGTGTTCTCGGTGACAGGTATCAGGACCTGTGCTGAAGAGCTAGAGGTGGGAGCAATGCAGAGCTGGAGAATCTCCTCAAGCAGTTGAAGGACTGTCTATAGGAGCTGGTATATTGTGCAGAGGTGGAGCCTGAGCTATAGAAGAGCTACCTGTTTAATGTCAAGAGATAGGTAGAAGCCACACAGCTTGACAGAGATACCTACTGAGCTCCATCAGTCTCCCCAGGTTCCCTGTGTGTGTTTAGCGGTGTCTCCAGGGGCATCAGAGTTCTACCATCTCCTGCGATCTGTGCTCTGCCTGTCCCCTAAGGAGCACTGCCCATGCCCAGAGATGGCTGCCAATCTGCCCATTGGCTTATTGAAGCCCTTTGGTAGGTCCTGCCACAGAAAGCAGAGACTAAAGGGGAGGGTAGAGCTGGTGTCCTGCCTAGGAGATACTGCCACTCTGCAAGTGCCCTGCTCTACTTGTCTCTGGAAGCCCCAGTTCAGTTTCTCTTAGCCCACCTCTGTTCATCCCTGGCCTATGCCCTATGTTGCCTTGTCCATGTCTGTACCTCTGCTTTTCTTGTCCCTGCACCTGGCCACCCTGTCTTTGAGTGTCAATTCCATCTGGGGTTTGTGTGGCCGCTACTGTTACCCATGTTCATTTGATTCCATAGTTCATGTGCTGCCCCTGGTCATTTGTCTTGTTTTCCCCCGCTAGTCCTTGGTCCTGCCTGTGCCCTCTATGTGTCTCGTCTAGTCTGGTGTGGGCGTGTGTGTCTCATCCTATCATGTATGATTTTGTTCTTGTCCTGGTTGTATCATCAGCATAACAGTGATGAGATGTTGTGGTTTTGAAAAAATTTGACCTAAAGGAAGCATGTACATACAAAATAAGACTGGGCCTAAAATATAACCTTGTGGTACTCCACAGGTACCAGGCACCACAGAGGAGGAAAACATTCCAGTCTTAACAGAGAAAGATCTTTAATTTAGATATTTGACTGGTGACTGTGATATCAATTCCTCTGTTCTGGGTGTCTAGGTAAATAATCTTCTGCAAATAAATCTCCAAACTCTGATGGATTAATCACCTTTGCTGGGCACCGATGACCTCCAACAACCATTTGGAATCAAAATGAAAGTCGTCGTTATGTCTTCTGCCCCTGTGTTTTATAGCTCCTGTGGCATGCACAATCTAGACTGTCCTTTCAACACTCCTGATAGTCTGAAGTGTTCAGTGATTGGAGAGTTGGAGAACAGGATTAGCGCATTGGACCAGCACATTAGTACCTTAGTGGAGAGTAAGCAGATTGAGCCATATCTAAAAATCCCTCAATCCGAGCATACAGCTGGTTTAGAGCTGCCTGTAGTCCCTCCAGCCGTGTCTGTCTCCAGTCCGGCACCAGCGGCCAGTACACGTGAGCCCTGGGTTGTGGTCAGACATGGTCCTATGAGCTCTATCACACCAATCAGCTGTTGCACTTAGCAACAGGTTCTCTGCTCTCTGCATTTCTTCTGCCAAAGTGGAAACAGGTGCTCATAATTGGAGACTCAACAGTTAGAAACATTAGAGTTTCTAACAATCGGAAAGCAGCGGCTTCTGTGAAATGCTTCTCTGGGGCCGGAGTTTGCGACATGGAGGAGAAATTGGACTCCCTCTATAGCAGTGAAGACTCTATCCTTGGTTTTTCACTCTGGAACTAATGACATAAAGTCCCTACAATCCAAGGTATTAAAGAGGAACTATGAGTGCAAAAGCTAAAATAAAATGCCGGAATCTTATTGTCTCTGGTTCCTTACCAATTCTCTGTAGAGGGGATGTAATCTATAGTAGGCTACTTTCCCTAAACGACTGGTTAGAGACTTGGTGTGCATCTCAAAATATTGCCTTTATTGATAATTGGGACCTTTTTTGGGAACAGCCTGGCTTTTATAAATGGGACAGCCTCTATCCAAATTGAAGGGGATCACATTTGCTATCTCAAAACATGGCAAATATTTTACCTGCCTGCCTGAGAGCAGCACCCAGGCCTCAGCCTTGAGACCTTAAATTGAAGGCTGTTTATTTTCCCATCTTTAGCTCATGTCAGGTTATGACCCAGGTGCTCCATGACACGGCATCCCCTAAATCTAGTTCAGTGAGCCTAGAAAGAATATAGTAACTATTATTAGACCAAGACTTACACCTAAACGTTCCACTGGGGGCTCCCGTGCGGATAACCTAATAGCAATCCCACTGTGTCAGCGTCGGCACCTGTCTGAGCCTGTCCTCCATGTCCTGTATTTAGCCAGCATGTGTTGCTGGTCATTGTGATTCCTCCCCCTCCCGCTTGTAGACCTCAGCCTGGTGTGTCACCTTGTTTTCTGGGCTGCTACATAGCTCAATGGATTGAGCATGCAACTTAGAAGCTGTCTCCTCCAGTTGTGGGTTTGAGATTTGCTCAAGACCAGATTCACCTGTTCTATGTTTGTTTTTTTTTTTCTTCTAGTGGTTACTTGTTTATTTTTCTATTTTTAGGTTTTCCCTGCTTCTGCTATGTTTCATTTCTGTGTATTATGGTCCTAGTCTCTCTGGTGTCGTTACCCTATATAGTGTTTACTATGTATTCTTAGTCTTTACTGTTTGCTAGGTCCCTTAGTCTGTGTTCATTTAGTGTTACTGCTTCCACCAGTTTCTCACTGTTCCTGCACCTCCCTTGATTAGTTAACTGATTGAGTTACACCTTCTTTACCCTCGTTTTCTATGTGTATTTAAATACTGTTTCCTCTCCGATCTCTAGTCGCTTTGTTCATGCCCATGCTATCATGTAGTTGGAGTTCACTTTGTTTCACAGTCCTGCTCCCTGTGTAAGTCTGTTTCCTGCTGTTATTATTTTATGATTCTTCATTGTTTCCCCGTTAGTTTTTGACACCCTTGTGGTTCCTTTAATTTGTGCCTTTCCATAGTGTGTTCTGTTTAACTTGCTAAGCTCCTGTTTGTCTTGGAACCACAAGAGGATCATCACCTTTTTCCTGCCCGTGCCAAGCCATGACACACTCATTAATATTAAGGAGCCACAATATAAAACCACCGTACAATGCTCATTATTGAACATTTACTCTTTAGGAAACAAATCACTTCTTGTGAGTGACATGGTGCTTGACACTAGTGCAGACCTGTGTTTTTCTTAACTCAAACCTGGCTCAGACCCCCAGACACTGTACCTCTTGTTGAAGCCTCACTTGATGGGTTTAGTTTCGTACAGAAACCACGTGGCTCTGGGTGTGGAGGCGACCTGGTAGCTATTTTTAACTCACTGTTAAAAATTGATCCCAAAATCATAAAAGATTTTACATTTGAAGCAATGCTGATTCAAATGGCGTCTGACCGCTTATCTCTATTCTCATTGTATACCGATCGCCTGAATCATACATTTAATTTCAGACTGAATTTGAGGGGCTTCTTACTGACTAGTTCTTATCGTAGACAATATTATAATAATTGGAGATTTCAATATAAATGTGGACATAGACTCTGATGCTTTTAACAAAAGTTTCCTGTCCCTCCTGCACTCCCGTGGGAGGTTTTCAGCACATATATCTGGACTATGTGCACAGTCATACACTAGACTTGATTATCACTCAGAGTTTATGTTCATCATGTATCGGTCTGTCCAATGAATAAGTCCTCCTCTGACCATTTTCTAATCACCTTTGTGATGCGGCCACCCTCTTTGACTATACCAGAGCAGATTATTATGACACATCACCTAAATGATAGAAATTCCCTCTGATTTATTAATGCAGTAAGTAATGTGAACTTCATGTGTAGTACTGTACAGATGTCAATGAAGTCACACAATGGGGCTGAACTTTTCCCTCAGCAGCCTGTAACCTACAGTAGCCGTCATCTTACATACAAGCCTCTCCTTCAGATCATATGTGGATGCAGTATCGAAGGCATGTTTCCTACAGCTATGTAACGTCACCAAACTATGAAGATTCCTTACTAATCAAGACACACAGTATACAGTAGGTTAGACGACTGTAATGCTCTGTTATCTGGGAGCTCACACTGCACTTTATTCAAAATGCAGCAGCTCAGATTATCACCAGGAGCAGGAGGTTTGAACACATAACCCCTGCTCTCTGTTCTTGTGGCTTCCTGTTAGTTTCAGGACTGATTTCAAAGTTCTCCTACTTACATATAAGGCACTTAAAGGTCCAGCACAAGGGTGCCCAACTCCAGTCCTGGGGGGCCAGAGCCCTGCACATTTTTGGGTTTCCCCTCATTTAACACACCTGATTCAACTCCTTATGCTAATTACCACATAGCTGTTGAGCTGAATCGTTTATGGTGTAACAGGGAAAGAACTAAGCTATACAGGGCTCTGGCCCCCCAGGACTGGCGTTGGGCACCCCTGCTCTAGCACCTGCCTACCTAAAAGAATTACTTCAAGTTTACAAGCCACACCGTCCACTCAGATCACAGAATTTTGCTACAGGGCACCAATATTGTGGAATGGTTTTCCAGCCTATGTTCAGGATATGGAATCAGTCTCAGTCTTTACATATCAACTGAAGACATATTTCAGTTATAACTTATATGCAGCTTAACGCATAACACACCGTAAGCATGGCTGCTGGTGCTGCTAAACATGTAATTTTATCTACTATACTTGTCCATTCATGTGTCTATGCATATTCTGACCATTCATGTTCTCTGCCATCCTTCCCACATGTCCGGATGGTGCCCGGAGTGGGCACCGTCTGAGCTAGAGTCCTGGTTACATCCCATGGAAGGGTGACACCATGTACTTATTTTCCACCATAATTTGCAAATAAATTCTTTAAAAATCAGACAACGTGATTTTCTGGATTTTTTTTTTCTCATTTTGTCTGTCATAGTTGAGGTATACCTATGATGAAAATTACAGGCCTCTCTCATCTTTTTAAGTTGGAGAACTTGCACAATTGGTGGCTGACTAAATACTTTTTTGCCCCACTGTATGTGACCTACGAACTGTAACATCATGGGTGCTTTTAGCAAGCAAGCCCACTCATTTCTTTTTCCCATAATGTAGGCACGCCCGGGGGGGTTGGGCAGGCAGTTGATCTTGGACCTCTGGAGGCTTTTTTTTCTCTACGGGAGTTTTTGGTTCCTCTCCTCTCTTGTCATCTGGCTTTACTCTCATTTCTTTGTCCTTTCTCTTCGCTGTTTTCGTTGTTTCAATGATGCTATAATATTACAACGCATCAATAAATTGATATGAATTGAGATCATTTGAATTGGACCTAAACCACTCCAATGCAGTTCCCTGGATACCAACTGCTTGTTTCAGTCGATCCAAGAGAATTGACTATATGAAAAGCAGCACATCGATCCAAAAGATTAAGGACAGCGTAGCTACCTGAGATGACAGACAGGTTATTGGACAAACTGAAAAGAGGAGAGACTGCTACAATTTGTTCTGAAACCTGATTGAAATTTTTTCAGAATATTATTTTTGGATAGTCAGGGAGAGAGTTGAGAGAGTATAACTTTCTTCAGGACTTTAGATAAAAATGGAAGTTTGGAAATAGTTCTAAAATTATTAAAATTTATTGAACCCAGGTTAGTTTTTTTTATGCTGATCTGTAGTATGGTTAAAACAAGGTGGAACAGTGCCACTAAGTAATCAGGTATTTATAATGGGTAAAACACTGGGACCAATGGTTGCTACCACATTTTTCAGCAGCTATGAGGGAAGATCCAATGGGCAAGTAGTGGGTATCATACTGGAGATGATCTCTCGGAGGTGAGGGAGGGATGCAAGCTCAAACTTTTCCAGTACTCTACAGCATTCGGATAATTCCGGAATCTCATAGGCAGGGAATATAATATGACCTCTTATACAGTCAATCTTGTTAACAAAGAAATATTAAGTCTTCACATGATTTAAAAGAAGCATTTGGACCAACACAAACATTAGGATTAGGACACTGTTAATAGCATTAAATAGAACTTTTGGTCTACGAGAGTTTTGTGAGAATATGATATTTTTCTCTTTCTTCTTTAACTGTCCCCTGACATTTAGCAAGGCAATTTCTCAAAATTTCATAGACATGTCTTTTTTCCATTTTCTTTTTGCTTTTCTACAGTCCTGTCTGAGAGAGCTAGTCATGATTTAGCCAGGGTTCAGCTTTTACTTTTGATCTTCATTTTAAAGGAGCCACAAAGTCCATAATGTAAGTAGAGGTGGAATTAAACAAAACTGTCAAATCTTCAGAGCTCATATATGGTAGAGGTGACTCAATGAATCGAGTAAATGAACACTAAATGTAGGCATCTGAAAACAGTTTAGCAGTAGATGGGTTAATAATAGAGTGAGAGCGCTGTGAAGGAGTATGTAAACGAAGAGGAGGACATGGAAGAATGCAATCAAACCTAACAGGCCAGTGGTTGGATAGACAGATGCCGTTTTGCTGTAAATTCCTCACAGTTCTAATGATAAAACTAAATCACGAGTATGTCCTTGCTTTGTCTGTAGGGCCTGTGACAGACTGCATAAAATTAAAAAGTCAACAAGATGTAAAAAGTCTTTAACTAGTGGTTTTGTAGGACAATAGACAGAAATATTAAAATCACCATGAATTGGTAAATTATCTGTACTGGACACAATAAAAGAAAGAAATTCAGAAAATTCTTGGATAAAATCCTTGTTAAATTTTGGAGGTCTATGCACAAGAGCACAAACCACAGGGATGCAGAGTTTGACCTTAAAAACTTGACCTTTGAACTATGCATCAACAATTAAAAGACAACATTTAAAAGAGTCTTTAAAAATAGTAGCAAACCCCCCACCCTGGCAAACAGTCTTGGAAGAGCTGAAAAAATTGCAGCCACCAAAAGTGAGTTCAGAAGAGGACTTAATTCACTCGTGTTGAGCCATTTCTCAGTAATGATAAGAAAGTCTAGTTTGTGGGTTAAAAAGAAATCTTTTAAGAAAAACATTTGTTTGCCACTGAGCTTGCATTTAGCAATGCTTCCTTGAATGACAGTCATGTTTTAGCAGTACAGGGTCAGAAAAGTCTTTTTATGGTAAACATCACAACAGGAGGTTGTTTCCGCCGCTCTGACATAGGCAACAACGTCGGCCCTGTCATTCACAGGACCATGGAGCAGGGATGCATCCCTTACCACTGGCAATGACAGTGCATCTGCAGTGAGATCCACGATGCATTATTAAGGGTGATGAGCCATTCCCAGATCAGCAAGATGTTTGTAAACATTCAACGGCAGTCGACCCTGCAGCTTACTGTAACAACTGTGATGCAGTGTAGACAAGAGGTATCTCATATGATGGGAGTATTGCACAGTATTTGTGGAATAGCACAAATCATCTTTATCTATTTAAGACAACAAGAATAGCAACTTTTTAACAAATCAACACAAATAACAAAAAACAAAAAACAAACGGAGAGCAGTGACAGACTGACACATCAGCGTTCACTCAACCGGAAACACAATTAGCATTACAGATTTGTACAGGTCATGCTTCAGCAGCATTGCTATCATTGAAATCTCTGGCAGGAAGGGCTCTGTAGGGAAAGGCTCTGGAAGGGCCCACCAGGCAAATCGGACTTCACCTCTGGAAGGTGTCCAGACGTTGGCCCTGTTGCCTGCCTGTGGTTGCCAGACTGATGCCAGACCTCTTTCACCACCAGGCAGTCTCCTACCTTCCCTACCTCCACCATACCAGTGCCTGTTGCCCAGGTCACCGCCAACTGGGGACCGTTTGGGTCCCCAGTTGTTGCCAGCCCAGAAGAGATGAACCCAGAGGATGAACCACAAGAGGAATAGGAATGGGACCTTCTAGGCATTTTTCTTGACCCCACTACATGGACACCTGTCCCTGTCCCACGATCTCGCCTACCGGCACACGTGCCTCAGCAGGGTCAGCAATGCAAGCATAGGTCTGAATGAGGGACTAGCCAGGTCTCCGAATCCCAAAGGGGGATGTGTGCGGGCCCATCTCCCAGACCCAGACTTGCCTGGATCGGTCCGCCTAGACCTCTGTCCTGCTGTAAACAGAGGAGAAACACCCCCGGGCCTCTCCAGCGTTCCAGCTACCTCAGGGCCCCTTAACCCTGTAGGCCTCTCAATGTAATTCTGTCCCTGTTCCTGCCCCTGTGTGTTTTCTCACCCTGTATGTTTCTCATCACCTTCCTGTTCCTTCTCCCCGTGGACCTTCCCTCTCACCGGTGGATACGTTCAGAAAGCCTCACTTACCATGCTCGTCGCACGGTGTCCATCGGATCCCCTGGGCCTTTGTCAATGTCCCTTGTAGTGCCTAGTCTCCTGCCCAAACTTCCTGTCTGTTGTTCCCTGTTTGGTTCTCCCCCTATATTTCTTCTTTTTCCCCTTTTCTGTTCCTGTGGCCTCTTATCCTGTCTGCCATGTTTGGTCAGTTGCTGTGTCTCTCTGTTTCTCTTAGTCCCAGTATACCGCTGAACTCTGTTGTCTTTGGTCCCTTGTCTGTCCCATGAGGAGACTCTACACCCCATCCTGCCATTGGTCCAGTCCAGGTCAAGTGTCTTATCCTATCTTGCCCTGCCCAGCCTCCTCACTCTCCGTTCATGCCCTCCTGTTCCATCCCTTTGTCCTCTTTCAGGCATGTCTTGCGTGTCTGCACGGGGGGTGTTTGCCACACCCTCTTGCCTTCCTCATGTATTAGCTCCAGCTATATCCTGTTTACCCCTCATCATTTGTGGTATTTAAGTGCTCCTCAGTCCCATGTTCACCAGTCTGGTCATTGTTGTTTGTCTGCACCCCAGAACCTGTACTTCCAGTTCAATCAAGTACTCAGTGTGGGTTCGCTATAGGGATGTAACGATACAGTCAACTCACAATTTGATACGATTCACAATTCTGAGTTCACAATACGATTTTGTCATGCTTTTTTAACAGAATGAGCTGCAGACAAATTATTTCAAAAATATTCCTTTATCTTTCTAAACTGTGCAAAACGTGTCCTCTTCTTAACAGCAACTGAAATTGAATGATACTTTTTTAAAAATATCCCAAATCAAAATAAGTAAATAAAAAAAAATCTTCAAATAAATAAACTAAGGCTTGCATTGTTCTGTGGTCTCTTAATTTATTCCAGAGCTGCATGTATGTGTTTAACTATTACTATGTTTATGCAGGCTGGACTCAATAATTCATTATTCATTAGTCCTGGCTAATTTAATCTTTTTCTCTGTCTCTCTCTACAACACTATAATATTGCATTAGTTACCGTACCTAAAGGCATACATTTCCAATTACGTATACATTTTGTTGTGACATTCTCATAAGTTGACCCCAATGACGTTACTGATTTATCAGTTAGTAGGTATAATGCTAGCCGTTATTCTGCTATGTCAGTACAGAAAATGATGTCTTATTGTTATCTGTGAAAATAAAAACCTTATTAATTGTAATTAATGCTTTCATTTTCTTAAAATACACGTTAGATTTAAATTTGTTTGGAGGTTATGAACTAATATAAGTTACAGGAAGAATTGAAACATTAAATGCCAAATTGCCATCTACAGTCAGTTTTTTTTTTTCTTTTAAAGTTAGGCATGCGCAAAGACCCATGATAAAATACAACATTCTTTATAATTACTTCAACAGAGAATATCTAATTTTCTCTATTTGTCAAAAGGACTGACATTTTCAGCAATGCTGAACATGCCAGTATTCAGTTATCATTCAAATAACGTCACACCCCCATAATCCATCTTGATAAATTAAAGGTCTGCCTCTTGTCATATTACGTTTTATTTCAAAATTGCTGAATGTTAAATGTATCTGCAACAGAAGAGTACTAAACAAATTAGTATTCATTCTGGTATAGGAAATAATTGAAATACAAATGTCTATCGAATTAAGCCAAATGAAACATCCCCGCATTGCCCCACCCCAACCCCCCCCCCCCCCCCCACGTCTCCCTGTGATTTTGTGGGTTTCCTATACCAGTCCAAAAACAAGCTTAGGCAAATGGGAGTTGCCAAATTGTCTGTAGGTGTGTATTCATGTATAAATGGTGTGTGTGGCCTGCAATGGTTTGGACCCCATGCTGGGTTATTCCCTGCCTTGTGCCTGTATCTTCTGGAAAAGGCTCAGAATCCTCATGACCCTACTTAGGACAAAGCGGTTATGAAAAATGGATGGATGGCATTAAGCTAGCTTTAACTTACCTACTACTTACTATAATTCAATTCAATTTTATTTGTATTGCGGGTTTTCACAACATTACATTTTCTCAAAGCATCCCCGCCCAAAGTCCCCAGTGGGAGAATTGGTCGCACTCAGGACCACAGTGAATTCTAGTGTGGTACCATGATAGGATGCCACCTGTGCAATAAGTCCATTTGTGAAATTTCCTTGCTACTAAATATTCCACGGTCAACTGTTAGTGGTAATATAGCAAAGTGGAGGGAATTGGGAACAACAGCATGTAAAATCACAGAGCGGGGACAACACATGCTGAGGTGCAGAGTGTGCAGAAGTCACCAACTGTCTGCATAGTCAATAGCTACAGACCTACAACCTTCATGTGGCCTTCAGATTAACTGAAAAACAGTGCAGAATGGGTTTCCATGGCCGAGCAGCTGCATCCAAGTGCAATCCAAAGCACCGGATGCATTGGTGTAAAGCACGTTGCCACTGGACTCTAGAGCAGTGGAGACGTGTCCTTTGGAGTGACGAATCACACTTCTCTGTCTAGCAATCCAATGGATGCGTCTGGGTTTGATGGTTGCCAGGAGAAAGATACTTGCCTGACTGCATTGTGCCAAGTGTAAAGTTTGTCGGAGGGGCGATTATAGTGTGGGGTTCTTTCTCAGGGGTTGGGCTTGGCCCCTTACTTCCAATGAAAGGAACTCTTAATGCCGCAGCATTCAAAGCCATTTTGGACAATTTCATGCTCCCAACTTTGTGGGAACAGTTTGGGGATGGCCCGTTCCTGTTCTAACATGTCCAGACCCAGATAGAACACCTTTGGGATGAATTATGGCAGAGACTCCGAAACAGGCCTTCTCGTCCAACATTAGTGCCTGACCTCACAAATGCTCTCCTGGAAGAATGGTCAAAATTCCCATAAACACACTCCTAAACCTTGTGTGTAAGCCTTCCCAGAAGAGTTGAAGCTGTTAAAGCTGTAAAGGGTGGGCCAACTCTATATTAAAGTGTATGCATTAAGAATGGGATGTCATTAAAGTTCATGTGAGTGTAAAGGCAGGTGGCCCAATACTTTTGGCAATATAATGTATATCTTATATCTTAGGACCTGTACCCTTCCCTCACTGGCACCTTATTGCTTAATTTCACTCTGTTATTACTGTGCTGCTGTATTTATGACACAGTTTATTTCTTCCCACATTCAGTATTCATTATCTTCTTCCTTGAATTTCCTTTGGGCTATTAGTTGTATATAGGATATATTCAATGTATATATTGCATAGATATGTATCACTCACACACAAACACAGGTTTGTAATTATATGTTTATGGGGAGCCTCCATTAATTTTTATGGGGAAAACTCTAACCACAACATGATGACCTTAACCCCTGCCCTAACCTTAACCATAAGTAATCAACCAAAACATGAGACTTTTGGCATTTTTTTCCCTGTTTTGTCTGCATGTACAGATCTAAAAAAAACAGGTTTTTCTAACATTGTGGGAGACATTTAGTAATATAAACCTAATACATATACACTCACCTAAAGGATTATTAGGAACACCATACTAATACGGTGTTTGACCCCCTTTCACCTTCAGAACTGCCTTAATTCTACATGGCATTGATTCAACAAGGTGCTGAAAGCATTCTTTAGAAATGTTGGCCCATATTGATAGGATAGCATCTTGCAGTTGATGGAGATTTGTGGGATGCACATCCAGGGCATGAAGCTCCCGTTCCACCACATCCCAAAGATGCTCTATTGTGTTGAGATCTGGTGACTGTGGGGGCCATTTTAGTACAGTGAACTCATTGTCATGTTCAAGAAACCAATTTGAAATGATTCGAGCTTTGTGACATGGTGCATTATCCTGCTGGAAGTAGCCATCAGAGGATGGGTACATGGTGGTCATAAAGGGATGGACATGGTTAGAAACAGTGCTCAGGTAGGCCGTGGCATTTAAACGATGCCCAATTGGCACTAAGGGGCCTAAAGTGTGCCAAGAAAACATCCCCCACACCATTACACCACCACCACCAGCCTGCACAGTGATAACAAGGCATGATGGATCCATGTTCTCATTCTGTTTACGCCAAATTCTGACTCTACCATTTGAATGTCTCAACAGAAATCGAGACTCATCAGACCAGGCAACATTTTTCCAGTCTTCAACTGTCTAATTTTGGTGAGCTTGTGCAAATTGTAGCCTCTTTTTCCTATTTGTAGTGGAGATGAGTGGTACCCGGTGGGGTCTTCTGCTGTTGTAGCCCATCCGCCTCAAGGTTGTGCGTGTCGTGGCTTCACAAATGCTTTGCTGCATACCTCGGTTGTAACGAGTGGTTATTTCAGTCAAAGTTGCTCTTCTATCAGCTTGAATCAGTCGGCCCATTCTCCTCTGACCTCTAGCATCAACAAGACATTTTCGCCCACAGGACTGCCGCATACTGGATGTTTTTCCCTTTGCACACCATTCTTTGTAAACCATAGAAATGGTTGTGCGTGAAAATCCCAGTAACTGAGCAGATTGTGAAATACTCAGACCGGCCCGTCTGGCACCAACAACCATGCCACGCTCAAAATTGCTTAAATCACCTTTCTTTCCCATTCTGACATTCAGTTTGGAGTTCAGGAGATTGTCTTGACCAGGACCACACCCCTAAATGCATTGAAGCAACTGCCATGTGATTGGTTGATTAGATAATTGCATTAATGAGAAATTGAACAGGTGTTCCTAATAATCCTTTAGGTGAGTGTATGTGTGTGTGTGTTTGTGTGTGTGTTTATATATATATAGTGTATAGCAGTATTTCAACGTTTAGATAGTTTTCCTATCAGACTTTTATTTTACATGTGTACGAGAACATGACGCCACAATTTGGTAACAGCTGGCAACCTTCCAAACAAGAAAAGGCCATTCAACATATAGAAATACATAGTGTTTGAAACAGAATATTTATAAATGCACCTCTTTAGGTGTATTCTGTGACTTTGTGACAAACCTACTTTGCAGTCCTGTTTTTATCATTCATCTGATTTATTTTTGATTGGATCCTACTGCAGTGACTCCATTATTATCTCATGAATGGGCCATTGCTATTCAGATAGAAAAACAGTTCCTCTCCAAGGCTGGCAAGACGTTATTAATTACCTCATTCTTCCTCCACCAAACTTTCAGGCTGTCAGTTTTGGGTGGTTCCATGTTGCCGCATGGGAAGACGTGTAATTTAATTCCATTTGGCTGACAACGAATACGAATAGACAAGGCCTTGGTTGAATTGCTGTCAGATTGGTTAGGTTTTTTTTTGGAAAATAGCATATTAATGACTGATAAATATTCTGATAAATAAGTCTGCATTTTATCTTCTATGTATTTCTTGCATTTCAGTTTCATTCCTTCCTTTTTCTCTGCCTGAGTACTAAATACAAGCCTAAAATTATCCCTTCTTGTAACAGTCATTCATCTAGTACAGGGTTGGAAAGAGCATGCAAACTCTACACACTGAGCCAGGATTTGAACCTCCAAGCCAGGAGGTATCATTTCACATCCTGAGTCACTGTGCTACAGTTTTTTCCAAGAATCTTATTACAGACATGCTGAATTTCCCTACTGAGTACAAATGTTTTCTCTCTGCAAGAAAATATACATGAAGTGAATGAGGCAGGCTGGCTACTGTAAATGATGGCAGAACTAGTTTTACATGCTGTTTGTTGCAGGCTTAATGACATGAGAAAGCATAGGGTCCTGACTAGGGGTGTTGCAAGATCTCGCGATATTACAACATGAGATTTCTCGTCAGAGTGAAAAGCGGTTTCGCGAAGGCGCTACAAATCAGCTGCTGTAAGCATGTCGGCCCCTGACTAAATTACCATAGTAGATGCCCCAGACACTTTTAAATCTTTTGTGTGGCAGCATTTTGGGTACCCAACGGAAAATATAAATGGTGAAAGGGTGACAGACAAAACACGAACCATCTGTAAGCATTGTAGGAAAATAATGCCGTACACAGCGGCTAACGCTACTAATATGCAAAGTCATTTGCAGCACCATCATAGCTCTTTACTTAAATCCCCTGCACCGGTGAAGAAAACATTTTTTAAAAAGTTTTATGTTTGTTAATTATATTGTCTTATTTACATTTTATGTTCAAATGAGAAGTCAAATAGGAGAGAAGCCTGTCATTTAAGTTTGTGGTGAAATATTTTATGGTGCTAGATATTTGTTCTGTTCTTTACTGCATATGATGATGGTGATTATTTAACACATTTCATCATACATCTGCATCATTTAGCATTTTTTGTCTTTCAAATTAATCAAATAAAAGGCTGCTTTCCAGTAATATATTGCCGGACAAACCACTAATTACACTGGTCTACAGTAAAAATGCTTCATAAATAAATGTACCCAGATTGTACTAACTTTGAGTTGCTAATAACAAAAATTATACCTAATAATGTTGATTGGCTATAATTTTTAAGATACGGTACTGGTCTCGTTATATATACGGGCTGATGTTTCGGAGTGACCAAAGATAGCAGGGCAAGAGATCTGCATTACAGTAAGAGAGACTGGCCACTTAGACAGTCGCTGGGCCCTGATACAAAGAGTGTTCAGCATCCTCCACTTGTGGAGTCAACGAAGACTTTGCTTCCACCATTGCATATCAAACTTGGTTTGATGAAAAACTTTGTCAAAGCTCTGGACAAGACAAAGCCAGCTTTCAAGTATCTAAGTGAAAAGTTTCCCAGGTTAAGTGAAGCTAAGATAAAGGAAGGTGTCTTTGTTGGTCCCCGGATTCGTGAACTTTTTCGCGATGATACATTTGACAGTGCATTGCGTGGCAAAGAACAAACAGCATGGAGATTCTTCAAGTCAGTGGCAACAAATTTCCTTGGGAAAAACAAAGCAGACAACTATATTGAGCTGGTACAGAAGCTTCTCAGAGCATATGAAAGACTTGGATGCAACATGTCAGTAAAAGTTCACTTTCTACACAGCCATCTTGATTTTTTTCCCAACAAACTGTGGGGAAGTGAGTGATGTGAACGGTGAGCGATTTCACCAAGACATTGCAGCCATGGAGAAAAGATATGAAGGCAAATGGAGTCAATCAATGCTTGCTGACTATTGCTGTACAGTAACAGGAGATGCTCCATTTAACGAATACAAGAGGCAAGCTAAGAAGCGACACTGAATAACGATTGACAACGACACTGCATAAGTAACTACAGTGACTGATTAATAATAATTACGTAGTAATACATGATGGCGTTTGCTTTTTGAATCATAACAGATGCTAATAATAAGCCAATTGTTGTAAAAAAAAGTTTAAGGGTCTGTGTATACTGTAAATAATTATGAGCCACTATACGATAGACGTATAGTGTATTTGACGTGTATGATCGCATAACTGAAAGGATTAAATATCTTTTTTATGGTAGCCAATCAGCCTGTTTTATTGTCATATTTGAAATCAGCACACCAAAATGCATCAGAATTGGCAGATTTTATTCCCGAAGCAAACTACTTCCAAAAATTTGTAGACCAGTGTTACTTATCCATCCATTTTCCACACCACATAGCCTGGACAGTATGACAGTGACCCTGGAGCCACTGTCAACCACCTGCTGACTTTACATGCTCTAGCCTTCTTCCAGGGACGTTTTGCTCTTTGGAAGACACAAGATGGGAGAGCCACTGGGCAGGGTGCCAGTCCATTGCAGGGCACATACAGGCACGTACATTATGAGAAGTAAAGGGAAGTTGATTCACATTGTGTGCTTTTGCACTACATGAAAAAACCTGTCCAAATACAGTGAGAACACGTTGAGCCCATAGACACAGAAAGCAAGGCGTAGGGAGTGAGCCCACAACTCTGGAGGTGTGAGGTCACAGTGCTACACACTGCACCACCATCTAATTATACATCTATTAACTAAAATACATTTTACATTTGTTTCTCCATCTCGAAAGTGTTATGTGCTATTTCACATTTGTCACACATTCATATTTTCAAAAAAAGCAATCGCCCTATTTGCAATCTGTTCACTTTTCCCTAGTTAACACTATGGTGTTGTCTCCACCACTTACGTAAAGACTCTGCCTTTGGAAATAAACTTGGTCAGTAAAGTGGAGCTGTGGTTGATATTTCATTGTTTGTGTCTCTAGTAGCTGAGGATGATTTGACCCACAAACTAGGGGGTCAAACCCTAAATTGTACTAAAACTGTACAATTTAAGCTTGAGCTTGAAACTGTAAAACATTATGATCTGTTTATTTATAACTGAGCAGGGCTCAACAGAAACCAAGACCCTAGATGTCCTCCAGAAGCACCAGAAAGATACTTTGAATGTGCTCACCATTCATCCCTACAAGCGCTCTGCTCTGGGACCCGAGTCTATTCTGTGAGGCTGGAAGCATTTTTTGACACATCCATGTGAGTATATTTTGACCTTCTGCAGAGGGTGGTATTATAGAGTTGGGCTGTCAGGAGAACATCCCCAAAGGCAACTTTAGATTGGTGTCACCAATCGCCCACTAACTCCCATCCCGCTGGCTGAGAATCATCTGCATGTCTGCCTCAACACAAGGAAAACTGCCAGATTTGGATTGATCTTAAAGACTTGGGGGGGTTTCACCTTCTGACAGACAACAATAAGGTCATTCGGAGAACTTCAGTGACCACAGAAGTTCCTGAGTTATTATCAAACTTGAATTCCCTTGAATCACCAACCTAAACAATGATATAAATTGTATATAAGGCAACAAATCTGTCATGTCACCAGAAAAAAAGAAACAAGCAAAAAAAAAATCAAAAATCAAAACGAAGCAGAACATAAAGGTATTCTACTTCCTTTCAGAAAACCAGTGAATGGAAAGGGGAGCACAAAATACTGAATACAAAATTTTTTGCAGCTTTTGTATATTTGTTTTGACTCAGTGTTGCATCCCCTTTTATATCTCACACGGATACGTCTGAGCAAGGTCTTGTAGATACTCTTTCATCGTCAGCAGAGTGGGATGTTCAGAGTCTCCACATGTGGTTCAAGATGCCTTATGCTAGTAAAAAAAAAAACAAAACTTCATTCTGTCAAAAAAACGGCCTTGATGTGGGCGGTTTGCGATGTTTGATGAATCCTTGTAAACATTCCATATATAACTTAAAATAAACAAATAACAAATGTCATGTGAGCAGCCAAACTAAACGCAAATGGCTAATGAGGACTGTGTGCTCCTGAAGACTTCAGGAGACATCTGGTAAGAATTCAACAACACCAGTGTTGATACTGACACACAGTCTTGCCATCTATTGCAAATTAGTTAGAACATCACAACTTTTTGGGAGGAGAGAAGAAGATCATATCATGACAAAGGATGACTCCTGGATAGCCAATCATGCCAGTACACATCAAAGAAAGCATTTTTTTATTTAAGAGTTAACTATATTCCAAAAAAATGCAATGTCTTCACGACGACCCAATCCTAACCCCAAGCTTGAGAACCTGTCAAGGACATCAAACTTTCTACCACGTCTATGCATACATCTGTGCCAGGCACAAAGCAACCAAGTTTTCACCCTTCTTCCAGAAGCTCTGCCATTTTTAGCCTGCCTGTCAGTTGATGGCTGAGGCCCTGGATTTGCCAGCAAGCTTAGCCAGGGAGTAGCCTAAGAGAATAAAAGAACTGCAGTTGACAACAATGGACAGCCCAGTATCAAGGGCCACTACAATCATTACCAAGTAGGAAGAATCATACCGTACCTCACTTCATGGACTGTTGTATTCTGGAACAATGATAGAGGTAGACAAAGGAAACTCAGACAAAATGAATTATCAAGAAAGAAATATTCCACCTCTATATGCTACTCTTTTTAGTGAACAACTTACCTTCGAGATCCAGCAAAGAATCAGTTTCCGACATGGTCTAGAAGGAGAAAAACACAAGTAAGATTTGAAACAGGCAGATAAACAAACAGTGATTCATCGGGCTCTGGTAAAGAAGGTACAGCTATCTACTGGTTCAGGTTACCTCAGAAAATGTGTGAAAACTAATTTGAGTGAAACCTACCCTCAGGCTAGCAAGGAGTTTGATCAAGAAGGAGCCTGCTGTAAAAAGTGCAACACTATAACGGGGCAGACAATAACAGTAACAGAATTTGCTAGAAGTTCTTGCAAGAAATAACTACTTGAAGGATCCCATGGTACGGCAGCAAGGTGGAGTGGTGTGTGTGTGTGTGGTTGAATATTCCGAGTTCCTTCCGTAATCTGAATATATGCAGTTAGGCAAGTTAGGATCTCAAGGTTGTCCATAGTGGGGAAGGAATGTGTGTGAAAGAGTGGCTCCCAGGGATGGGCAACAGGCCTATATGAGACCCTGTATTGGATAATCAGTTGGAAGACAGATGCATGTGTATCATCAAATTATATTTATATAATATTTGATAACATATTTGTAACATATTTTAACAAAGTAAGGAGTGTACAAAATAAGAAACATTTTATGTATTAGTAACCAGAATTTTTTTAACTGTGATCCGGGGCTCATATTGACTGAACAGTAATATTGTTCTTGTTAGCTTTATATACTTCATTATACTTTTGTATAAATGCTTCCATCCATCCAGCCAGCCAGCCATTTTTTATACCAGTTTGTCCAATGCAGGTTTAAGTGGGTCCAGAGTCCATCTCTTTAGGTATGGGTGCATGATAGGGAATAACTCAGGATGGGGTGCAAAGTTATACAATATATTTTATTTTAGGCTGATGCAAATGAGAAATGAAGATATTTCAATTTATATAATTTGTTTATTTTTATATGGACTACCATGCGACTAACACTTTCCACAGTATGTGTTACAAAGCTTTGTGTTCCTTTCTGATATGATACATAAACTTAACATATATTATTAGTAACAAAACTCTGTCACATGTTAATGTGACACACAACAGAAGGCAGCACAGGAAACAGGAGGAATGAGATACGGGAATGAGTTTTCTGCATTTGCATTCAGGTCTCATACTGTTCTGAGAATGCTATTCTAGGGTTTGTTTCCTTTAACAATGCAGGCACTTCACAGGAAGGCACCAGTTTATTCACTATTAAAAATGATACATTTTGATGTTCCACCTGGGCTGCTAAAATATTTGTATTCTGTTCTTATTTCTGATCAGAATCAGAATCAGAAACTTTATTGTCACACAACCAAGATCAGTGGAAATTTGTGTTGGCACACCTTGCCGAAGTTGGGGACACCATGACAACAGACAATTATCAGTTCGGGATCCACGACACAAGATACGTAACAGAGGTGTAAACACAAGATAGGTGATAAATACAGAGGTTTGTGCAAGTATAAATAGTGCAGTGCTGGAGGTTGGCACTAGTACAGTACAGACTATAATACCAGAATGTGATTAAATGGGGAATAAAAATCAAGCCTAGTTTTACAGAAATATTGTCTTTATTTCAACACGTGGCTTTTTCAATCAACTGCCAAGAGCTGTGGGATTAGTGATTCACTGTTATTCAAGCATAAAAATACAGACATACCTAGGTAGGGATCAGAGAGTGAGAACAGGCTACCTTCTGATCACTTTCTGGGTAGTGACTTTTAAGTTAAGAAGAAACGATTTTGATAAAGCCATTGGCAGTTAGGTGGGTGGGGGTGTAAACACACTTCTGTTCTTTTCTTCTATAGCACCTTGTTTTCTTTCTTTTTCTCCCTTGCAATTTTCTGAATTATGTATGAATTACTCTGAGAGGTTAACGCTGCCCAGAATGCGCTGTGAATCTGCTGACAGCTCTGATCTACGTTGACCTGTGGTAGAAGGAGAACAAAAACTTTCCCTTATTGTAGTTAATTAGATTGTTGACAGATGTGGAAGAAGTACTTTCCTGGATTCTTCTAGAACCTCAAAAACACCCAATTGCTTTTCCAGTAAGAAACTGCTTTCGTTGAGATCTATCAACAAATCAAAGGTAATCATCAGCCTGTGAACGACCCGAGGGCAGTCATTATTCTTCATGTAACGGACAGAGGACAGTGTAGAGCTGCGGTGCGGCAGCAAAAAGAAAAGAGGCAGTCAAGACAGGCTGAGCGCCAAAAAACCTGTGCGTTTATTATAACGTGCCTAAACAGCAGAGAGAACCCGCGCTCTCTCTTTGGGCATGCGTCCCCAACCACCACACCCTGCACGCATGAGCAAAAGGTAAGACAATGAATTCTGTTTAAATAGTAGGAGCCCCTACAACAGTAAGACGAAGCTGCTGGATAGAGACGGGTTAGTTGGAAATGTTTTGGTTTATCTCAAAGTGTATTAGCTATTAAAACACCACCATCTGGCTCTTAAGTAACAGATAGCAAGAGCTGTAAACACAGATTTGCTGCTCCGTGCTGATCACCCGGCTTGGAATCACTCGGAATCCTATTATTTTGGTCAATATACATGGAGAAATTGGAAAATGCACAATAACAAGTGAAAAACCTAAAGCTTCTGCTGAATGCTGAATACATTCCCAGACCCTATAAATAAATAATGACAACGTCAAAATGATGGGAAGGAAAGAAAATGCTATAGAACTGAAAGACTGTATGAGTTCATTCATAGATACACTGATGACAGAATTTTCTTTTTTCATGATAGCATCTAACTAAAAATAAGCAGTACGTCTTTTTATAAACACTCAACACTGTGACAGATGACCTACTCATCAACTTTTCAAGCAAATCTCTGAAAGTTCACCTACAACACATTTACATGTATTTGCAATTCATTGTAATCATATAATCAAGGATTAGATAGCTGATCTCTTATTTTCAAATACTGAAATACAGCCTGTCTCATTATGCTGAGTTAGATATAATTTCAGGGTCCCATTATACAGCTATTTACGTACAGATGGAAATACTGGAAAAAATAATTCAAAGACGACGGAAAATTGGATTAGATGAAAGTATCGAGGGCTTTTCCATTTAAGGCTTGCGGGTTATGACAGATATCACATGCAGAGCTGGATGTTGTTTTGTGTGCAGTAAAATTATGAATATGGATTTCCATGAAGCCGTTATTCCCAAGAAAGGAGACCTTCTCATTATGGTATGATGAATACCCTCCATAATTATAGCATCTTATTGTTTGGATATGAATTTCAATCATTTCATTAGAATATCTGATTAATCCAACTTTTCATTTTTTTCCCCGATTTTATAGAAACCTTACATTGTTTCATTTATAAAAAAAATCTTTCTCATTTTTATATATAAAAAAGGAATGATCAAGTGAGCTATTTGTAACTGCTATGTGAGCCCCAGTTAGGTCTACTGTGTTTGGTTATGTTAGTGTTACTCCTTGGTGAAGCTGTATGGAGGTCCGGCATCAGTGGTGGTGGTCAACTGGTCGAACAAGAACGATTGGACTAATACCAGTGCCCATAATCTAATCTGCAAGGGATGAGTGACAGACAGACCTGGATTTGGAGGGAAGTGTTTTCGGTCATCTCAAGCACCTAGAAAATACTGCAGGTCCTAGTGAGAGGTGCATTTGTCATTGAATGTCTCCCCTATTATTTTTGCCTGAACATTTTGTCATTGAGCGCCCGAGGCAACCACAACAAAGATACCTTTTCCTACAATTTCTCACAAATGGAAAATGCTGCTCCCTAATGCACTACTGTGCTCATGATCCAAGCACCCTTATAAATGCATCACATGCCTACTGTATAACAACTCATGCCTGTACCTGGGTCTTTTAATCACGTCTCCCATAATGCAACATTCATGTTCTATGCATTTTTTTCACTGAACATTATTCCACAAGTTAAATTATTAATAATTATTATTATTATGTCCTTAGCAGCTTCATGGTGACAGACCTGCTAGGGATTTTGATGTTGGCCCATGTTTGTGATCAGGAAAACAACCGTCATTAACTTGGCCCTACTTACAGAATGTCCTAGAAGCACTATTACCGTGCGGTTGCTGAGGAGGTAATCTTTTCTGTGTCTTTTACTGTTGTTCTTATATTATGAGTCACTTTAATGATATGCAAATTGGGAACAGGTGTTGTTTTGACTGCATTACCATCTTTCAGGCTGATATCATAGCCGATTCACTAAACTGTGTTTATATGGACAAATGCAGCAGGACACAGCCTGCCTGTGCCCTCAAAGAAGAGACGGCAAGCTTAATTAGTAATACCAACCCCTCCAATCGCCACCCCCACTACCAATCTGGTGTTGTTATTACTACAGAATTTAATTTTTTTTATGTTGTGCATCTTGGGCTATGGAGCAGCACTGCAGCAGGGTGCTGAGTACTGTTGCCCCTCACCTTGGAGACCAGGGTTTGAGTCACTGCCTTGGCTCCATGTGTGTGGAGATTGCATGTTCCTGTTGCGGGGTTCTCTTCAGATTCTCTCATTTCTGCTCACAGTTCAAAAACATGGTGAGGCGAATTGGAGTTTCCAAATTGTCATAGGTGTGGTCATGTACAGTGCGTATAGAAAAAGAATCACCCCCTTCAAAATATTCACATTTTATTGCTTTGCAGTCTGAAATGAATACACACACACAAATATTTTTCCAGCTGTATTTACTCAATGCAACTTATAACAGCCAAGTGAAAGATGTAGTAGTGACAAAAAAAATGAAAATAAAAAAAACAGAATCACTGAGATGGTTAGAGGATCACCCCCCTGTGTCAGTACTTTATGAAACCACCTTTTGCTTTGATTGTAGCCATGAGTCTGTTGGGATACTTCTCTATCAACTTTGCGCATCTAGACAATATTGCAATATTTGCCCACTCTTCTTTACAGAAAGGTTCAAGCTCAGCCAAATTGGATGGTGACTGCTGGTGGACTACAGTCTTCAAATCATTCCATAGAGTTTCTGTAGGGTCTAAGGGCGCTTCTCCACCGCACCAAGTACTGTACTTTTTCCATTGACGTCTGGTCAAGTTACAGTACCAAAAGTGTCAAACCAGATGGGGCACGTTTTTGGTACTTTGTGGTGGGACTTGAAACGCTTTCTTTGTTGATTCGTTATGCAAATAGCCTGCAACAATACAACCGCAATCTTGAAAAAAAGTTGCAAACTCAGAAAACAATAAATAAATAATAATAATTGCGATCTGGTCAGTAGAGCAGATAAAACAAAAACATCAGGATCACATGAGAAGAAATTTTAAAAGTATTTTATTTAATATATAGGACAGCACATGTTGGGGTATTTATAAAGCCAAAAGGAGTTAATACATTTCTCACAAATGTTTCTGGGAGTGATTTGATTGTAAAATGATTATGATTGTCTTGGAGAATGCATGCAGCGCTCATGCAAAGCAGCAGTGGTAAACTTTAAACTGATCTTTAAATATACAGTATATTAGATGATATGTAAAAGGAATAATAATTAAAATAGCAAAACTAGCTGAGTTTTGTTTTCTATGACAGAGTAAAAATGTTTTTGTGAAACTGCCTGTGCTATAATGTCCATTCAAAATTGAAAGTAATAAAAAGCCTGCTCTTAATCTAGCTTACTAACGATGTAAGAATTGTATGTGCATAACATGCGATGTTGGTATTAATATTGCACATCGTCCAGCCCTGTAATATAATATAAAATACCATGTTTTGAATTCAGTACAAAATACCCCGCCTCCTGTGATGTCATTCAGTGCCAGTACCAGTTTTTACACCAGTGGAAAACCAAGACCTTGAAGTACCATACTTTTGGTACTTTCTCAAAGTAACAAAAGTACGGTACCTGGTGTGGTGGAAAAGCACCCTAAGTCTGGGCTCTGACTAGGCCACGTAAGGAGATTCACCCTTTTCTCCCTCAGCCACTGTATGGTTAACTTTGCTGTGCACTTTGGGTCATTGTCATGTTGGAAGGTGAACCTTCTTCCATTGATAACTTCCTGGCAGGAGGGCAGCAGGTTTTCCTCAAGAACTTGACGGTATTTTGCCCCGTCCATATTTCCTTCTGCCTTGACAAGTGCCCAGTCCCTGATACAGAGAAACATCCGCTCAATAGGATTCTACCACCTCCATATTTTAATGTAGGTATGGTGTTTTTTGGAAGGTAAGCTGTATTGGCTTTCCACCAGATATATCATTTGGTGTTGAGACCAGATAATTCAGTTTTGGTTTGATCTGACATTTTGGCAAAGCTCAGTCGAGACTTAATGTGTGCAACCCTCCCATACAAGTCAGATTTGTGGAGCATTCGTAATGCTGTTGTCACATGCACGCAATGACCACTCTTTGTCAAAAAACCCTGCAACTGCTGCAAAGTTGCCATAGGCCTCTTGGTAGCCTCTCTGACCAGTTTCCTCCATGCTCTTCCATCCAGTTTGGAGGGACGATCTGATCCACTTTCCACTTCTTGATTATAGACTTTACTGTGCTCCTAGGGATTGATAAAGCCTTCGACATTTTTTGTATCCATCTCCTAACTTGTGCCTGTCCACAACTTCATCCCGGAGATCTTTTGACAGTGTCTTGCCACCCATAGTTGATTGCTTGCTTTCAGTTGCACTTCCAAGCACAGGAATGCTCTAGGAATAGCTGTTCTTATACTGAACTCATCAGAATGATTACAGTTGATCACGGGTGGAAGCCAATTAACTTTGTGTGCAATCGAGAAGGTGATTAGTTACACCTGATTGAGTTTACAAGTCTTTTTTCAGAGGGTGGATGATCCTTTAACAATCTGTGACTCCTTTTTTTAACCTTTTATTTTTTTTTTGTGGTGTGTATATCTTCAGTTCAGGCTGCAAAGCAACAAAATGGGAATATTTTGAAGAGGGTGATTCTTTTCTGTACTCTCTGTATATGTTGCATTATATAAATGTTATTTTGAACTTGTGGGGTTTTTTTGGTCTCACAATGAGAATTTTATTAATTTTTAAATACAGTGAGGAACATAAGTATTTGAACACCCTGCGATTTTCCAAGTTCTCCCACTTAGAAATCATGGAGGGGTCTGAAATCCACATTGTAGGTGCATTCCCACTGTGAGAGACAGCATTTAAAAAAAAATTCAGGAAATCACATTGTATGTTTTTTAAAGAATTTATTTGTATTGCACTGCTGCACATAAGTCTTTGAACACCCGAGAAAATCAGTGATAATATTTGGTACAGAAGCCTTTGTTTGCAGTTACAGAGGTCAAACGTTTCCTGTAGTTCTTGACCAGGTTTGCACACACTGCAATAGGGATTTTGGCCCACTCCTCCATACAGATCTCCTCTAGATCTGTCAGGTTTCGGGGCTGTCGCTGAACAACATGGAGTTTCAGCTCCCTCCAAAGATTTTCTATTGGATTTAGGTCTGGAGACTGGCTAGGCCACTCCAGAACCTTGATATGCTTCTTACGGAGCCACTCCTTGGTTATCCTGGCTGTGTGCTTCGGGTCATTGTCATGTTGTAAGACCCAGCCACGACCCATCTTCAATGCTCTGACTGACGGAAGGAGGTTGTTGCTCAAAATCTCACAATACATGGCCCCATTCATCCTCTCCTTAATACAGTGCAGTCGTCCTGTCCCCTTCGTAGAAAAGCACCTCCAAAGCATGATGTTTCCACCCCCATGCTTCACAGTAGGGATGGTATTCTTGGGATGCAACTCCTCTTTCTTTTTCCTCCAAAAACAGCGAGTGAAGTTTAGACCAAAAAGTTCTATTTTGGTCTCATCTGACCACATGACTTTCTCCCAAGCCTCCTCTGGATCATCCAGATGGTCATTGGCAAACTTCAGACGGGCCTGGACATGTGATGACTTGAGCAGGGGAACCTTCCGTGCAATGCATGATTTGAAACCATGACGGCATACTGTTCTACCGACAGTGACCTTTGAAATTGTGATCCCAGCTCTCTTCATGTCATTGACCAGCTCCTCCCGTGTAGTTCTGGGCTGATTCCTTACCTTTCTTATCATCAGTGATACCCCACGAGGTGAGATCTTGCATGGAGCCCCAGTCCGAGGGAGACTGACAGTCGTCTTTAGCCTCTTCCATTTTCTAACAATTGCTCCAACAGTTGATCTATTTTCCCCAAGCCGCTTGGCAATTGCCCCGTAGCCCTTTCCAGCCTTGTGGAGGTCAACAATTTTGTCTCTGGTGTCTTTTGACAGCTCTTTGCTCATGCCCATGGTAGTAGTTGGAGTCTGACTGACTGTGGGGTGGACTGGTGTCTTTAAAGAGCTCAGACAGGTGCTACTAATTTAGATAAATAAGTGGAGTAGAGGTGGACTTTTTAAAGGCAGAGTAACAGGTCTTTGAGAGCTAGAATTCTTGCTGATTGCCAGGTGTTCAAATACTTACGTGCAGCAGTGCAATACAATTTTTTTTTTTTAAATCATACAATGTGATTTCCTGATTTAAAAAAAAAAATGCTGTCTCTCACAGTGGGAATGCACCTACAATATGAATTTCAGACCCCTATATGATTTCTAAGTGGGAGAACTTGCAAAATCGCAGGGTGTTCAAATACTTATGTTCCTCACTGTAAAATGTATAATCTGTGAATGCAATCAGAAAAGTAAAATAACTGAAGGTCTTGTATTTTGTTTGGTTGCTTATGGTTAAGGTTAGGGCTGGGTAGGGGTTAAGGTTGCAATTGTTGGGATTAGGGTTTTCCCCATAGAAATGAATGAACTGCCCAAAAAAGATATAAATACAGTGTGTGTGTTTGTGTGTGTGGATTAGGTTTATATTACATTGTGGGGACCAAATGTACTCCACAATGTGATAAAAACAAGTTATTTTGACGTTGTAGGGACCATTTTTTGGGTCCCCACAAAGATCTGTGAATGCAATCAAAAATGTCTAGTCTCATATTTTGTTTGGTTACTTGTGGGAAAGGTTAGGGCTGGGTAGGGGTTAAGGTCATCATGTTGCAATTAAAATTTTCCCCATAGAAATCAATGGACAGTCACCACAAAAATATAATTACAAACCTGTGTGTGTGTATGTGTGTGTGTGTGTGTGTGTGTGTGTGCGAGCGGGTTTACCTATCCTTATGGGGACACAATGTCCCCATAACGTGATAAATATCCGTTTTTTTTCCCTTATGGGGACCGGTTTCCTAGTCCCCATAAGGGAAAACTATTTTATAAAAATCGGTGACTGCTATGAAAAAACTAAAAATGCAAAAACTCTTGTATTTTGTTTGGTTACTTATAGTTATGGTTAGGGCAGGGTAGGGGTTAAGGTTGTTATAGTTAGCGTTAGCATTTTTTCCCATTGAAATGAATGAGCGGTCCCCATAAGGATATGTTTACCCTACATGTGTGCTTGTGTGTGTGTGTGTGCGTGTGTGAGCGGGTGTGTGCGTGTGCGTGTGTGAGTGTGTGCATACCCTACACGAGCGTGTGTGTGTGTGTGTGAGTGTGCATGTGCTCTGCTATAGGATGGCACCCCATTCTAGGTCACTCCCTGCCTTGCGCTTGTAGCTTTGAGTGATAGTTTGATAGGCACCGGACCCCGGTGTCCTTGCATAGGACAAATGGGTACAAAAAATGGAATGGATCATGTGCTATCTGAGTTCATGTAGTAGGTACAAAGGCTATAGACTGGTCCGTATCCTGGAAGTTACTGGTTTGTCTTAAGCGGATGCCATACTGAGGATCATACAAATGCCAAAAAAATCATTTTAAAAAGCTGTTTTTGAGGGAAGGGTTGACCAACAATGAATGCCATTGTCACAGCAGGTCTCACTCAAATCTGCATGGGAGAGTCCACAAAATAACTTATTCTGATTGGATGACAAGGTGCCTGGAATCACATCACGCAACAACAGAATTGCCAGACATCTCTAGAGTGTTGTCTTCATCCTCAGACAAATACATATTCAAATGCCCTGAATCAGTTTTCCCTTGGATTCAGATTATGGGTATGCTGTGCTAGAAAAAAATAGATTTTTGAGCTCTCAATGAAGCTATACTTTCAAGAATATTCTTTCTGGGGACATACTTCTTTATTTTCCTGGGCCAAGATCCCATTTAAGCCTCACAGATAATCATGTTTATGATGAGGGTGGTATTGCTAATTCCTCCATAACCTCATGTAAAACATCCCCTCGCAAACAAAGTGAGATTTATTTGCACATCGTAGTTGCTTGTTGTGATTGTCGACGGTCAGAGAGGAGGTAATTAGGGGCAGCGATCAAATGTTGACACGTTCTGGCTCTTTCAGTAATTAAGCGGTAATGAATGAAGCTCTCATGCTTTCTGTTGCTGTCGCTTTAATTGAGTTAGAAACTGATAAGCTGACTATTGACCTGTGCATTTCATTCTTGGTGTGCACAGTGGGTCAGACTGTTTACACAGTCTGTAATGAGTATAGCTCATATTAGCTTGCACGAGTTAATTTATATTATAAATGCTTGACAATCATTCTGATTTTATCTAGTCACAGCTGAGGTCTAATGACCCGCTTCATGTTTTGCCTGGTGTAATTATTTAAATGGCTTTATAATGTGTTATGTATTGTTATATTGAGCGTTTCTTTGGATAGTTTATCTAACGGTAGATTATTGCGCTGCCATAAGAGAAAATAAAACTTGCAACCTTAATAAAGGAGAACAAAAAATGTGGTAGTTGGCAGCAAAAATGTCCATAATTCTCACACGCCTCACCCTGGTCTTTATGATCGACGCCAAGGTTGGCGAGAGCATGTCGAAACTTGGGCAGCTGTCATGATAGACCTACTATACCAGGCCTCCATGGCATTGCAGGATCTGATGGAGGTTTAACCACCCATGTTGCTGCATCTCCTTCTTCAGACCATGTCATCCCACGATACCTCTCCTCTTAGTTACAATGGGTGAACCAACTTGCTGAGTATTTCCAAGGAACCAAGACTGTGGACCAGCTGCAGACTTTGAAACTAAAGGAAGACTTAAATAATCTGCGGTAACCCTGCTGGTCCAGCTATCCTAATGGTGAAGGATGTAACCTGTCACAAGGAATGCAGCCCAGACAGGATAGATTTACATCTTTATTAGGGACGCTTCATTCTGTGGATCAGGACCTCAGTATGACCTGGAATGCGTTTTGTGCTGATACAGGGTCATACGGCATCAAGCAAATTGGCCTTTCGTAACAGTCATCGCTGACATTTCAGTCAGAGTCTATAAAATACAGCGAGAGTCAGCGGTCGAGATTGTTCTCCTGCTGTCGAGGCTCCCAGAGCTGCTGTCAGACCAGGCCCTTCATTCGGCATCTGCTTTTTACAGCAGACAGACCAATTGATTTGTTGACCAAAACTCCATCCCCATTTGCTGCATCCCACAACAAAAGTGACAGAAGAGTCATATAGCGGTGTAATGGTTAGAGCAGCCAACTGCTGAGAGAACCATAAAATAAATAATGATACAATTTTGGATGCCGAATCACATCCTTTTTCCAACTACCTTTCTGGTGAGTGTCATCTTTAGACTGTCCTAGGCAGCACTGGGCCACACCCTGGATAGACGGGTTTGCCAATTTGCCTAATTACATGTCCGTACATTGTGGGATGAAACCCAGATATGAGGAGAGAACAAACCCCCCACACACACAAATGGAGGTAAGATCAAACCCCCCAGTGCTGGAGGTATGAGTCAAAAATACAACCCACTAAATGTTCAAGACTATAACTATTATTAGTATAACCATTATTACATTAGGTATTTATAAAGTTATATTTGTTCATCCCATGCTGAGTGTGATTAAAAAACCTGTTATTTTGATGTTATGGGGACCATTTTTTGGTTCCCAAAAGGAGAAACTCCGTTTTATAATATATGTGACTGCAATCTAAAAACTTAAAATGTCAAAATTCTTGTATTTTGTTTAGTTACTTATGGTTAAGGTTAAGGCTGGGTAGGGGTTAAGGATGTCATAGTTGGGATAAGGGTTATACCCACAGAAATGAATGGAGAGTCCCTACAGATATATGAGTACAAACGTGTGTGTGTGTGTGTGTGTGTGTGTGTGTGTGAGAGAGAGAGAGAGGGAGAGAGAGAGAGACGCCATGATGAACTAGTATTCCATCCACAGTGTGTCTCTGCCCTGTGCTGTTTGAGGTGAGCTCTAGGCCCTCCCCTGTGACCCCAATCTTCACTCTCACTTTTTCCCCAACACATTAGCCTCATCTTGATTATAGCATTGTTTCTGAGGTTGTATTGCAGAATTTTAGACAAGGTTTGAGATTTCCTGGCAAAAACTGCAAACCCCCATCTCTTGAATCATGTACTGCTTAGTGAATGTCAGTCTAACCACCAAATGGTTCCGGACATAAATCATAATATGGACCCGCACAACAGTGAATGGTGACAGCAGGTTAGTAGCCCATGGTGAACCACACCTGTTGGTGTTAGCGTCATCCAGAACATGGGAGCCAATCAGCATGACTCCCAATCCCATAATCCCAATCAGCCTTTGACACTTCCACAGAGGAGGTGTTTGTTTTGGGCTTAACAACGCCCATCTGATGGATATACATACATTTTGATAACTCCAACCCGTGTGTGACGCGTTTTAAGAGCCCTGGGATCCATCACATTCAGACGGAATTGTTTTATATGTTGCAAAAGTGCCGGTTTTCTTTCAGATTACATCTAATACATCCACGAAAAATGTTTATGGCTACAGAAATATGTACTTCTCTTTGGCGAGACTGTGTGGTCTCCAGTGTTCACCTTAAGCTGTCCCTGCAATAATTTACAGCCTGAAAGCTCTTCTGGGGAATTTTGTCACAAGCTGACCTCAATAAGGCAATATTTGTCACTGACTTTAAGAAGGAGAAAAGGCCCGTCTTCCAGGTGAAGAGATGGGCGATTAGCTCCCGGCTGAGTCAGGCGTCTCGCAGTTTTATATGTCCAAGCAAGATAGAAATGCCCATGAAACACTATTATAAAGGTGTCATAAACTGTTCTTTATTGCCGGTTTGTATAGCCTGGCGGAATAGCGTAAAGGCATTTTCCCCTCCCTAAATCCTCTTTATTGAAAGCATTTTTTTTCTGTTAATATCCCAGTCTGCTGAAAAAGTCTCTTGCAGTCCATTCGGGTACAGGGGATTTTGCGGGGAGTGGCGAACATCAATGCACAGCCAAGGAGAGACCGATCAGTCAGGGAGATGGATCATTTTCAACGTGATCTCTAGCACATTTCTTGTGCACCCGAGTCACATTTCTTCAGACAGTCCTGACGGAAAACAAACCTTCTACACATTCTACAGTTTTTAAGATTATTCTAGGATGAGAGATATAATTATAAACCTTATAAACCAGAGTGTGATGGGGTGGATTTCACAGAAAAATCAATGCTGCTGTAAAAAATAAAAATAGTTACATGACTGATATTCTACTAAAAATTCCCCACTGTGGGCTTTTCATAGCTCCTGATCTGTGCAGACACTAAGGAGATCTAAGGAAGACACATTGGTCATAGCTGCTTTAGTGTTGTGTGGGATTTCGGGTCATTCATGAGAATTCAAAGGTACCGGCTGCCATTCGGTCAGGCCCATAATTAGTTTATCGTGCAGCAAGGCGGCTAAATGGTAAAAGTGATTTGGTTCCTCTCCATAGTCCACATACTCAGACTCCTTCATGAAAAACAATAAGGAGCTTCTTCAGCAGGGGGATGGACAGGCGCGTCACATCACAGGGCTCCTTGTCTAGGATCCCAGTCTCCTCTCCTGTGTGAAATACTAAAAAGAATAGCAGCATACGGGCAGGGCCATGGGTCCATTAACGTAAATATATCTGAGTTTGAGAAATTGAAAAATATATATACAGTATTTGACCATGGAAGCAAAGACAGAATATACAAATGAATATATACAAACAGAGCCTCTAGTGCAGGGGTCACCAACATGGTGCCCGTGGGCACCAGGATGCCCCCAAGGACCACATGAGTTGCCCGAGGACCTGTTCTAAAAATACCACAACTCACCAGTGAGCAGCGTCTAAAATTTAATTTTATCCTGTTGCTATTCTTCTTTAATCACATTTGCATTTATATAGATTTGAAAATGACAATATCTAAAAAAAAGCATTTAAAACGTTTATTATACATGAAGTTTAGGTAAACTCTGTTCTTTTCTAGTTGATTGGTAGCCCTTAGTATGGCTCAGTAACTGTGAAGTTGCTCTCAGTTTGAAAAAGATTGGTGACCCCTGCTCTAGTGACTTAGCATTGGGTACTCTAAAGTGGAACAAAAGTGTGAATCTGAGTACTTCTTTCTGAAAGGATGCTTTATTTGCCATGGTGAAATATGAGCACAAGTAGATTAGAATGCTTCTCCTTTGATATATAGGCACACATACAAGTGAGAGTGAAGATTGGGGTCACAGGGGGTGGGCCTAGAGCTCCCCTCAAACAGCACTCTCTCTCTCTCTCTCTCTCTCTCTCTCTCTCACACACACACACACACACACACACACATTTTTAGTTTGATTGAAGTCACAGATTTTTATAAAATTGAGCTTCCCCTTGTGGCAACCGAAACAATTTTTCCCACAATATTAAAACAACAGATATTTATCACATTGTGTAATAATTGTGCAATGTAATATGTACATGACCACACACACACACACACACACCAAAGCTGGCTGGATTACACTCTGGTTAAGTATAAAGTAACCCCCTCTTACTTTCAAGGCCTGAAGCATAGCTGGTGTGAGAGGCTGGCCAATCAAAGGGCAACCAGTTGCCAACAAGTGGTTGAAACTTAATCTCCCAGCACGAAACCCCGAGATGAGGAACTTGTTTCTCTTCTGTGTTAACAGTAGAGATTTGGGCTTTGCCAGTTGTCTAATCTGCTAATTGGCTCAATTCATGGTACTTTTATAAAATCTTTGAAGAATTGCTAGTCTTGAAAATGCTATAGCCAAACCAGTAGTATACAGTGTTGATACTAATGAGGACCTATAGGTTCAATGAGTTAGTAATTAAATCTACCAGGTTTCTAGACAGAGGTCACCAATAGTGAGAGTCCATAAAACCAATGAGTCTAACCTCCTGAGACCCAAGGAAAAAAGTGTCCTTCTATTATAGGTTATTTGTCTTTGGAGGAAATAAGACATCTTACAATTTAGATTTTTTCTAATTTATTTTTATTTTTAATTTCACAGCATGTCCTCTTTATTGTACAACAGGAATAAATATGTTTCCTTACATCAGTGAAAAGATAGATGCAAAAACAACATGTCCACTACAATGGACATAAATGAATGGGTGGGGTCTCAGGAGGATAAACATAAACAAAAAATATAGCTATATTTAAGAGAAATCTCCATAGGAAAGCAGGGACACACTCGTAAATCAGGATTCTGAACATTAGCTTGTCTCGTTAACCACTACAGGCCCAGCTGTACCATGCAGGATAAAATAACACAAGGCTGTTTACCTGAAATCCACGGCCTGAAAAGCTGTAAAAGCAAAATCCTGCCAGTTCTGTTCATTGTAGTGTTTTGACGGTTTAACTAGGCACTTCTCTGTAGTTTATCGATATGTGTCGTGGTAGCAGTGCATTTCTTACAGTTATGCTTTCCGTGAAAATTAGTTGAAATGAAATATAGATGTCAGACGTGTTATGGATGGCTAAGTTCTTGTGAGTCAGTGTTGACCCCCTTTAACTCTGATATTTGCTGTATTGATTTTTTTATGAAATATGTATGATAGCACATGGACAATCATATGAACAGCATGTATGTATGTAGTATTTAAATGACATAAGTTTTAGTTTGTGTTGAAATAAAAACAACAATAATAATAATAATTAATGCAGGCAGTAGTTTATGAATTTTTCGCACAAAACTAGATGGAATAAATGCAGTGTATTACTGTGGAATAGTGGAAAAAAACAGAATTTTTGCTAAACCAGCATGGTAATGGTAACAAATATATAAAATGTGATGTATTCCAGTCCTTCATATGAAGGCCACCACAACTGAAGAGGATAAGGATTTTTGAAGTATAATTTCATTTCTGTGCTAATGGATGTTTTTCCAGTGCTGCAGAAATTTTGAAATTGTTTACAAATATCAATCTGACACAGAGTGCTTTTTTGAATTTCCACAGAGCACAAATAAAAGGAAATCTGAAAGAGAAATTCAGTGGGGAAAAGTAACAAACATAAATAATTTGAGAACTGCTGATGGACAAAAAAAATACTTAGATCATTCGGAATAGGAGAATATATTTACTAGTGTATAGTGATCATTCTAGGATCATGATGCAATTAGCCTGAAATAATATAGCAATAATAACTTGATATGGATTTAGAAGAGTTGTCTACTGTTATAACATTTCGTCTTATTTGTTTACACTGAGTCTGTATGTTCTATGTTCTTGCTGATGTGGGAGCAGGTGAAAATGTCACCTGGCGTTTATCGCCTGTTTTCAGAAATGCCGGCTTTGGTCTCCTTGCCTGTCAGCCACGAATGGCTGGAGGATGAAAGTGAAGAGGCTTCAGCCGTCGCTGCCTAGTTTCGGTCCTCGATCATGGAGACACTTCCCTCTGTGCCTTCTTAAAGCATTGCACCAAAACGAATTCCTTAAATTAAAAGCCCATCAGTTTTGAAACAAGTTTGTATTTAGAGAAAGTTTCAGGCGATGTTGGGAATGCCTGGCTGACGGAACAGGTACTGCAAGACGGTTTCTGAATAACATGTTTTTTATAATATTGCGGGTAATTTAGAATACTGCTCAGGTACGGGACTATTTAAAATATGTTTTATTGTTCTATGTCTACATGAGACTTTCTTGGTAATGAAGCAAGCCCTGCGGACAGCGTATGACTTCAAAGACATTTCCAATGCCGCAATCTCAGGGCTCGGGCAGCAACGACCAGACTAAATTTGATATAATAAATGTAATTTCCCCTCAGCGAGCTTCTCAAATTGCGCCGGCTTTTTTCTTGATGCAGTAATTTGTATACACTTTTCGAAAGCCGTAGCTCTGCACTGGACTCAGCGAAGGAAATAAGGCAGCTGTCTCCGTGCAAACCTGAAGGACATGCAGTTTGGCATCCAACCTGAATACATAAGACGTTCCTGTATTTCATCCTGGGTTTATTTCATGAAGACATACAATATAATCTATTCTTTATTTTTTTCCAGTTATACCCTGCAGTCAATTAGGTTCCTCAATACAGCCTAACTGTACACCAGATCCTTAAACAATTACTGGCCTGCCACATTATTCCCTTGGTTCAACCTCCATTGTGCATCTCTAAGTTCAAAGTGTTTCTTTGCGTGCAGCGTGTGAGATTTAGTTATGTGTTACTTTTTGGTGTTTATAATGAACTGCAGTACTTCTTGTCTTGTATTTATTTTTGTCACTATGGTCTCCCAAAAGCACTCAAGTAAGGATTTCATTGTACAGTACCATGTCATCACCATGTTAACAGCTTCTCCTATTCAGGGTCTCAGTGCGCCTGGATCCCTGGCAAAACAGGTCGCAAGGCTGGGGTACACCTTGGATGGGATGTCAGAGCTACAAATGACAAATCTTAAGATTGTAGTTAATTCAGAAAGAATGAATCAAATATCATAGCGAGGTAAACTGGTTGATGATTAGAAGGTTTTTAAAATTTTGAATAAATTAAGGTAAGTAAAATCAGAAAATATTTCAGTGTTGACTGATGAAATGAGGTATTTTATTAAAATCGTGGTACAATTTATATATAAATACAAGTTACAAAAAGTAAAACAAAATTAATTTGAGGCTACCTTGCTGAATGAAACACAGCCGTGCCAAAGTCCCCTGTCATCCTCTGTAATGCTGCGTTCCCCTCCCAACTGTCATAATAGTGGCAGGAAGCTTCTCGGCTCGACCAGACTGTAGGACAGGTTCCGCAGGTCCGCTAGGGAGTGAACTGGCTTATAGCCCAGTAAAGACAGAGTGCGATTGCAAAGAGTCTGCACCACACCCACGATGTCATAGGCGAGTCGCAGTCTCCAGCTCTCCGCAGTGGCTCTGGAGTCCCTAGTGGTGGAGTACTTATAGTTTCCCTCTGTGGGCGAGGCGCTACGCTTGGTGTTCTGTAAAATCCAGGCTCGCACCTTCTCGTCCATCTCCAAGCCGACGAATCGGTAGATCTCCTCCGCCTTCTCCTCAGGGTGAAGGGCCAAGTCCTCGTATCGCACCAGTAGGTACTTCCCCCTAAGCCAGGGTGGCTGCCTGAGGCCCGTCTGGGCGGAGTCTGCCAGATCCTGGCAGGTACGCGTGATCTGCGCTAGGTCCACGTAGCGCGGCTGCCTCCCAGTGGCGTTCCAGATTTTCCAGGCCCGGAACTGGTCGGCGAAGGCACCCATGCGGGAGGCCAGGATGCCCCGGGGGTCACGCACGAGGTGCACGATCCTCAGGTGCAGGCGGGGGTCCTCAGACAGCGTGCGCAAGTCCTGCACCTCGGGGATGCGTACCGTCTTGATAGCCACGTGACCCCGAGCCAGGCAGGCCTGGGAGGCCAGCGTGAGGTTGAGTGTCCGGCATCGCCGGGGGCACCAGGCCTCGTCGGGCTCTCCTGGGGCCCCGCCGTTCTCGAGGCACACGGGGGGCGAGCACAGGGCACTGCTGGACGCCCGCCTGAAGAAGGAGCCCGTCAGGTGGTCCTGAGGTTCAGGTCGGATGTAGTTCTCAAGGAAGTGGAGGTCGCAGGTGTACATGTTGAGGAGCAGGTCGCGGTAGGCGCCCAGTAGGGCCCGAGGATCCAAGCCACGGCGCAGCCTGCTGCTGGAATTGGTGAAGACCTGCTGGACGTGGTAGAGGGGCTCGAACACGTAGAAGATACTCGGGTGCTGGTTGAATAGCTGTCCCGTGAAAGAGGACCCGCTACGGGTGGTGGCGAAGAGGAGGATATGCTTCCGGGAGGAGGAGAGAGAGGAGAAGCTGCCCTCAGACGGAGGCCTCCCATCACAAAGGGGCCTCCATCGGTACTCTGCAAGCAAAGGAGGTGGAAGACAGAGGTGAGGTGTCATGCCTGCTTCATCCTTGTGAAAAGAAAAAAAAAGTTTCTAATCAAAGATTGTCAATAAAGCCATAGTATATCAAAACCTTAATAAACACCAATAAATATGCACACTGCCAAAGGATATCATTTTTTAATTTCTTTTTAATTTTATTGGACGCACTACTTTTATAATCTCTGGCGTTCATTATGAGGTATGAATTCCGGGATATATGTGGAATTGCATTACAAGCCTTCTGGAAAATTATGAAAATTAAATGTACAAGAAATTAAATTCAGCAATTATGTTTGGTAGCTGAGAATTGCACCAGGGTTATATTAACACAGTCCCTGAACACAAGACTGCCTGCTCTATGCTTGAATAAATTTCAGCATCACAGCACATAATATAATGAGCTATTGTCAATGAAAATATAAAAATAAGTGATTCTTGTATTTATATTTTGTTTTCTATTTGTAATAAAGTATGTAAGTTATGTAAACTACAAACAAAACAAGCTTTGTTTTATGAACAAAATTTTGTAATTAAACAAGCATCAACAATAACTCGCACATCTACAACTACATGTTTTTCCACAACGATGTACCGTTTAAACGAATTTGTGACAAAAGAAAAGCTATTTTTTAATTTCAAACGAAATGGATTAATCATCCGATACAACTGCATAATTCCTTTAATAAGTAACTGTGAGGTGTTCTCTTGCTGTGCTTTAAATGGAAATCAATAGATTACATCAAGGGGCGGTAGCAGAAGAAGCTGTGTGCAGCTAGTCTATGGAAATGGACAAAGTGCTGATCTGTTATAAAATAAAAGTGTGATATTTCATCTCCTCCTACGAGTATAACTGTAAATTTCACACTCATGTTTACCACTTTGCCAGTCTTCCCTGATTAAACCTTAAAGAAGTTTAGTCGAACTGCACCAGATTCTTCTGTCAGTAAAAACATGCTACTAGATGACGAAGGCGGAAACATGAACAGCCCTCTAAAGTAACAAAGACAGCATGATGCTGCTTCTTAGGACACAGAAGGCTAAGTGTCATAGTCAGATTAATTAGAGGCCGGGGCTTTGTTATACATGATAAATGAAAAGGCTGGAGTCATCTTTAATAATCAAAAAGTGGCCGTGCCTGCAAAAGTACGGAGATGAAATATTACTATCGTAAATTATTATTGCTATTACAGGAGTTAAATTACATGATTAACGACAGCCACCATTTAAAAATCTTTTGCATTACTAATATATAAAATATAACACATTAAAATGGCCACCATATTATGTGCTTTTGTATTTTACAGCTAACAATTACTCATATAATGGAATTCAGGCCATTTATTGTGGAAAAACCATCTAATGCCAAAACTAATTTCCCTTGCCACCAAAGGAAGAAGGGCTGGCAGGTGTCTGCCCTCTACTGGTCATATTGAAAATATATTTCTCAATTAATAAAAAACGGGAAGACCTAATTAAACGAAAATGGTCCAGTGTGAAAACAAGCTGCTGTTTACAAGAACACAAACCTTCCTGGAATTTTACAAATTTACAGCATGATCACTCTGTATCTGTGTCTCCCCTCACCTGACCATCAATTGCCCCATTCACACTTCGGACAACATGTCTATTTCCAAAAACAGAGTCACTCTCTGTATCCATTGAAATAAATAGATAGATTTTTTTTTTGCTTTTGTGTGAACTCATTTTCAAAAGTGTTGTCGTCCAGTTTCTCTGTCTGATCATGTGGCTGTTTATTTAGTGAAATTAATACAAGTGGGTGTGGGATGCACGTGCACAACAATGCAGCAAACAATTATTTAGAATATTTGTAGTAATTCAGAGTAATATGGAGGCGGCCTTTTAATCTGAAGTTTTGGCAGCTTTCCCTTGAGCCTTCATGGTGTGATTGGCCTTACTCACACACACAGGCACACACATACGTATTAGATATCTATATCTTTGTAGGGATTCTCCATTTGTTTCTGACTATGATAACCTTAACCCCTATCCAGCCCTAACCAAACAAAATATGACATTATTTTTTTGCTTGCATTCACATATTATTATAAAATTAAGCTTATCCTTCTGGGGACTGAAAAAATGTCCCCACAAGGTCACAAAAACAGGTTTTTATCGCATTGTGGTGACATTTGGTCCCCACAATGTAATATGTACAACATCTCTCTCTCTCTCACAAACACACACACACACACACACACATTTATATTTATATCTTTGGAGACCGTCCATTACTTTTTATGGCCGTGATCCTAATCCCAACTACAACAACCTTAACCCCTACCCAGCCCTAACATTAACCATAATTAACCAATCTAAATACAAGACATTATATTTTTAGTTTTTCGGTTGCATTCACAGATTTTTATAGAATCAAAATAGCAGGTTGTTATCACGTTGTGAGGACACAATATAATATATAAATAACCCACACTCAGACACACACTCTCACACCCATACACCAAGTTGAGACATGCAGAGAGGCTTACTTATACACACACAATAACACAAAAAAATGAGACAGGTTCATTAGAAGCAGATGGGAGGGTCTGCATGTGTGAGCTTAAGATCAGGGTACGTGGGCGTGAGCTTGCAAAGTGCCCCTCCATGGAGTACATAGGGGCCAGCCGCCCTCCCACACACACACACACACACCCAGGGCAGGGCTGCGGCCTACCTTTGGGCCGGCGGAATTGGCAGCGGTCCGCCCCACCGCAGGGCTCGGCGATGGAGCCCCTCAGTGAGCGGATGGCCGTGTACTGCACCCCGAGTGATGCACACACCAGCAACAGCACTGTCTTCCAGGAGCACTCCATCCTGGCTACCTGCCGGCCCTACATCCTCAGCTCTGTGACCGAGGACCGAGAGAGAGAATGGCATCCAGTCACAGGGAAGTTCACCAGAGACACCAAACAGAGCATATAAAAATATAAAAAAAAACAGCACAACACAGCTTTAAATACAGATCTTGGCCACTGCAACTGACTGTATTGGCAACTGAAACCACACCCCACTTTTTAAATCCTTTTTTTTTCTTTTCATATCCTGGGTGATTTGATGATTAAAAACACGACTACAGTCGAAGGGCTTAGTTGTTTCACGTTGCGACTCCACTCCCCTTTCTGGGGCCCTGAACGCCTATAGTTAGAGTGCAGCTTATTTAGAAATGCCCCTACAATATCACTTATCAAGGCTATAGACGCCAGATTACGGATCAATTGTTATTCCCATTGTACGGCGATTTTTCTATTTTTGGAAGACGAGCGCATAGAGCTTGTCTAGGGGCCCTGTGAGGCTTAGGCGATCCGCGGCGGCCGGGATCGCTGGCGCTCCCATCACCACCCGCATTAACCGCAGTCCCTCCGCTTTCGGCTTTGCTTCGCGCTTTAAGCGAAGGGCGGTGATTGGCAGCAGTAAGCTTCGCAGCCCCGTATCTCCCATCAGTAGCCTGCTGTTTAAATCCGTCCAGAAACCACTTAATGCGTAAGAGCTAAAGCTAGCGCACACCTTTTTAAAAAGACAGTAGTTGCCATTTACAATTTAATAATCTGTTCCCCAAAACTCGTGCTTTTGAACTTCTCTTCATCCGTAAACATCCTTTAATAGCTATTTACAGGCCTCAATTAACACGCGAATGCGAAAAAAAAACAGGCATGTACCAAGAAAAAGACCCAGGATAAAAACGCGATGATAAGGAATAAGGCGAGCAGGTAGTGAAACAGAAGAACAGAATGGAGCTTTGGGAAATGGGTGATTTTTTTTCAGTGTTTCTTGAACATCTTGAGAGGTTGGACTAAGGCGTCGTACAGAACTTGTTGTGAAAGTATTTTTGCTTCAAAAAAAGGAATGAGTCGACGAGCAATTTAGTAATGCAGATGCATAACAAAGCTACTGCACGTTCCGTTGCTGGTGGCTGAATGAATTCACTGGTGGAAGCATTTTTTATTGCTGGTAGGCCTACTTATAATAATTTTAAGTACTTACAATCGCTTTTCATCCGAAAACTAGAGTTTGAGCTGAAAGTTATTCTAAAACATCCATATTTCTTGGTATATAATAGCCCGACAAAATCACAGTTAGTCTTAAATAAAATTTACCCTGCGAGATCGATAAGTTGAAGACAACCAGGCATCATTCAATCATTATGTCCCATCCAACTTATAATGCATTGCCGTTTGGTCCTTAGTTTTGTTCCCTCTAATATATAATAATGCTATATATTAATATAATAATGTCTATGCTTGCACGTAGGCCTATGCAGATATAGATCTAAGGTATCATCAATAGTTGTTTTAAACACAACGGAGGCTTAAATGTTGTATATCAGTATTTGGCGAATGTAACAAAATTCAAATCTTGTACAACTATCCAAATTAACACGTGGATGCGCATAAGTGAGGTAAGTGGAAAGTGCGCGGTTACGTGCGGGTTTGGTAACCCTACCCCCCCGCCCTGGGACACCGGGAGCTCGAGGTACGCTGGAACTGTCAGTCAGGCCCCGCCTATTAATATCGGACTAGCCGGATTCCACTTTATTCCCGTCTTATTTTGATTCACCATGAAAGTTGCACACAGAAGGATGCAATCATTGTCTGCATATGTTAATGAACTTAAAGTTAAAGATTTTTAGCTATATGTTTAAATATCAGTGCTCATAAATAGACAGCAATTAATTAGACACCACTTCAAAAGGCAACATTATGCGGGGGATCAGATACATTAACCAAGTAATTAAAACGCCCCTTAAGGCGGCTCTTCCGCACCTCAGCCCGCCCCTCGGTAACGGTGCATACTGTAACACCCTTAAAGGTTATAAAACGGAAAGTAATCGAAAGCGAGTATTCAGCTGCAGCAACCGGGATTGTTCTAGAACCAGTGCTTGAAATGGCTATATAAGATGTACCTCTGTGTTCTCTTCAAAGTACGGAACGGTGTTTTGTCGAGTTGAGCTACTTTGTCGAGTTAGGCTACCGTAGTGCTAATTGATAGCCCTAACCCTAACCACCAAAAAACCCCTAAAACCCTTATCTTAACCCTAACCCCTAAAACCTAACCCTAATTCCAAGACGGTGGAACTGCACGTGCGCTGAAAGGCTCGATAGCACGTTTCGATAGGTAGCTCAACTCGTCAGAACACCCGGCACTCTTATAATCTAAAGGTACTGAATGAGAAGGGGTTGGCACCTGTTTTTCCTACTTTAAGCACTGTCTAGAACACATGCATTGGTGCATGCAAGATGCTTGGGTCACGCCTAAAACACTGTTACTGAACTAGGTTTGCGAACAGCATATTCATTTAGTGTGTGCATAACATTTGCAAATTTTGGGGAAGTTCCCTGGGTGTGCGCGCAAGTTCGTTGTGGAAAGGAACGGCCACTGCGTGAATACACAGCCATTTATACTGAGACAGAATAAATGATCAGATTAGACCAAATGCCACACGCCTGTTTCGTGTGGTGTTGGAATTGGAGAAATAAAGAGGTCCTTGATTTGGGGCATTTTTCCACTATGACAATTTTACTGCGAACCTCACTGGTATACGGGTGCACATAAAAGCCAGTTGTGTGCTCAGGACAGCTGGCTTCAAAGTGCACTAGTTTGCAAGAAGATAAAGTACGATCTGATTGCTCATGCCGATATTTTCGGACAGAGACACGGACAATAAGTATTTCACTGTTTCTTGTTGTACAGTGTATTCGCTCGCTAACTTAACTTTCCATAGCTGTCACCCATGCATTATTCCGCCACACATTCATTATTTTATACGTCAATCCGCAGGACTAAAAACATCTACTAAGTTCATTTTGAAAAATAGAACAGATACATCTGAGTAGATGGGCAACATCTACATGTAGCACATTAAGTCTTTTGTATGCCTTAAAAAACATCGTCTATGAAAATCATACAAAATGTCTAAGCAAATGTGAACGTTAGAATAACTAGGTGCTCAGAAATTTCATAGCGCATCCTTTCATGAAAACCACATGGAGAACAAGCCACAAATGTACCTGGACGTAAGAATTCGCCTTAAATGCTCATAAAACCATGCACGACATAGGCTACTATATACAGGAAACAACTGCAAATAGTGAACTGATTTAAAAGGCAGGATACCGCTATTTTGGTAACTAGTCTATTTCTAATATGCATATGCCGTATATGGATTGACCGAACCAGACGACTGCTCACAAACTGGAGTGAGCACGGAGTTTGAAATAGACCAGACCCCAGGTTAAACCACCGCGATTGCATATAGAGTGAATTACATAGACTCTGTCCGTGGAGATAACAATAGCTTGCGAACCTCGTGGCAATAAGCATGCATTGGACATCTTACCATGTATATCTGTTCCCCGCAAGAAAGAAATTAATGATTAAATCAACAAACAGGTAAAACATGTCGGGCGAAGCAAATGCAAATCCGGATGCTGCTTCCTCGGCTGTCTAGTTTAAATAGTCCTCCGGGTAGCAGACGCCGAGTTGCGGCCAATAGCGGAGGGGGCTGAGTAACCCAATAAGGAAGAACAGAAGGCGCGGATTTGATGGACAGCGGAGGAAGAGACGAGCGCATCTGCCCGCGACTTACAGTACATACAGCCGGAGACTAACTGCGGTCACTCGCCGCAATAAAAGCGATTCAGGCGTCCGGCATTTTATTTGAGCTCTGATCGCTGGTGTAGGAAGCTCACAAAACAACAACAAAAAAATCTTGTCTGCATTTTCTCAATTGTAAATAGCTGAATATGTCAGAGTTATATTCTGCAACACAAGCACACACACACACTCACACACACACAGGTTTGTAAGTATATCTTTGTTGAGACCATTCATTTTTAACTCTAATCGCAAGATGACGACCTTAACCCCTACCCAGACCCTAACCTTAACCACAAGTAACCAAACAAAATACGAGACTTTTGACATTTTTACTTTTTTGATTGCATTCACAGATCATTGTGGGGACCTGAAAAACGGTCTCCACAACGTCAAAAACAGGTTTTATTGCATTGTGGGGAACAAAGTAATATAAACATGAAACATACTACACATAGCCTATAAACAATAATATAAACACATACAGAGAGAGAGAGAGAATTTAAGCCCCCTAATCTCCAGAAAATGTCACAACAATTGGAATGCCTTCCCTATTTTGAAGGAGTGTAAAACATCATTTATCAAATTATATTATTTCCATTGAGGTTACATTTATCCCTACCCGAGCCGAAAACGTAATGGCGTATTAAATTAAACTCTTACAGATTCTGGGTTCCTTTGGTTGCATGTGACCATAACAAACGCGAGAGATCGTGAAGTTACTGGAATGAAGTGACAAGACACATTATGTCAAAAGGGCATCGCAATTCCCTGCTCTGTTCAAGGTGGGAAGATTTTTTTTCCCCTAATATTAACAACAGGGTGTAGCGATCCCGATCCCTCAGGCAAGTTAAGGGCGAGCAACTGTAGTACGGTCCGCTCATCAGCACAAACAGCATCCCCGGGTAATACAGCGGGTCTACTAACCTCGAAATCTTAAGCCCCTTTCCTACTGCTGACTCCGCTGTTACGACGGAGGTTTTGGTGGAAAAAAAAATACTGGGCTTCGGCTGTATTTTAAACCAATGGCTCAGTCAAAACGTTCCCTCGCGAAACACTCAAAAACACGAGAGGGGCAGCCGGCAGGTTAGCTTTTTAAAGATTCCCAGCATGTACCGAAATAGTATTTTACCAAAATTATTTCTCAAAGCATCTAGCTGAAAAATACATTAAGTCTAATATTGAAAGGTGTCCTGGTATGCATGAATGTGCAAACCTGTTAAATGTATTAGAAAGCATTTTAATTCACGGGTTTGAGAATTAAACGGGTTTGTTTCTAATTTATGGGTTAGGCCACACTGATGAATTTTATTTCTTTACTTAAGATGCGGAATGAAAATCATAAAATGTCAAGATTTAACTATATACTCTTCATGAAGCATGTTGTTAAATTTGGCATGTTATTCTAACTTTATAAACCTTTTTATACATTCTGCAACATAGTTATTAATAATACAATTTGGTTTATTTACCTAATGCATTATAAATACTGTATATAAAATATTACCATTCAGTAAATTTGAACTTTGTTGTTCCTTCACCACCCTAGTCTTCTACATGACATCTTTCTATATTTATAAGGACCCAAGATAACAGATATGACTTTATGTTGGCTTGCAGATGCAAGGAATTTAATGTGGTGGATGCTCTCTTATATAGATTAAACAGGGTATGCCACTTGTTAAGACATATAAAAGGTAGATATACAAATAAAGAATTATTGACAGGAATTAACATTCACCGTGAGTATTTAAAACATACAATTGGATTTAAAGCAGTAACAAGTTTAAATACATAAGTTTGAAATGTAGCACAGCAGTATGTAGGATTATGTATGTAAACTCAGTGGCAGCTACATTATGTACTCTTAAGTAACTCCATGTAGGAACCTGTTAGTTTCCAAAACCACTTCAAAGCTTGACAACATCTCCTTTCTGCACATTATACTGTGCTGTTGCACTGGTGGCTTTAAGAAATCTAGCTATTCCCCTCTGACCTACCTAATTAACAATGTGTTTTCACCCTCACTAGACACTGTAGTATATAAGAATAACAGGATGGCTGTTTCTCAGATTCCGGAATCGCTACATGTGGCACCAACAATCACACCACTTTTAAAATCACTCAGATCACACATCTTAGCTGTTCTGATGCTTAGCCAAACAGCCACTGACCATGTCCATTTGCTTTATGTATTCAGTTGCAGCCACATGACTGGCTGTTTGGAGGAGCAGGTTGTCTGGATTTACACCTAATAAAGTGACCACTGAGTGTATGTACAGGTATATAGGTTTATGCATGTGGGTCTACGCATGTTTCGGTGTAGGACTATACATTTAGGGCTTTTAACATGTACTTTAGCATTTTCCGCTTAAAATGCTGATTTAATTAGTAGCCCAAGAAACAAATCTGCTAAACCTGTTGCCTTTGATCTGATTGTTGTTATTGTTGTTCAGCCAATAGAAATGTAGGAGCAAAAAAAAAACTGTTTGTCATAAAGGCAGGACTGGCCATACTTTTTCAGGGGCCCCAGGCAACACTTTCCTTGGAAGTCCCCCCCCCCCACCCACAAAGAAAATTGATGATCATTTCACTTCCTCTACAACACAGGTAATCTGAGGGCCTAAGGCAACTGTCTATTCCACCTATAGATGTTCCTACATAAAATGTCTATTCAGCTTCTGTCTTTCAGTTGCTTATCCAGGGCAGGGTAGTATGGGGTCTGGGTGCCCATCCCAGGCAGCATAGGGCACAGTGCAGGGGTACACCCTGGATGCTGTGCCAGTCTGTCATAGAGAAGAAAGACCCTGACACAGATAATTGAGCACTATGGGCTATTTAGAGCTACTGATTCACATGGAAGTTTTTTGACTGGGGGAGGAAATTGGAGTTCCAGGAGGAAATCCATGCAACATGGGGAGAACACACATGCAGGTGGGGGGGCATAAATCCTAACTCTGAAGGTGTGAGGTAGCAGTGCTTGGCTATTGGACATATATAACTGGAACTACCCCATTACCTCCAGTAATACGACATACTGATCATACAGATCAGCTACTGTACCTGGTGGCGTTATAGCAAAAAAATAATAATAAATCAAACAAAATCATTACTTTCTTGGCTCATGATTCATGGGGTCTGTGTCCTGGAGATAAATTTCCCACAGTCCCAGTCATTTCCACCATATTGGATATCCCACTGTCAAGATATTTTTCTGAATCCTTCGGAGGGGGTCTGATTCAATGCTACTGGGGCAATCAGCATTAAATATGCTCCAAGCATAAATTGGACCGAGATCTTTTAAAGTTTTGTAAATAATAAGGATTTCACTTAAGAAGACATCACCGCAAGAAGAAGCTTAAATACATTCACTCTCAAACTGTTCCGAATCAAGCTGAAGATTTACACCATGTGTTGTTGTTAGTTTTAAATATTCCATTTTTGTCTAAATAATTGCTTTAGGAAATGGCTGCCATCAGTCAATGATTTTAGCACCCATTACACATGATTACCAATTGCCAGTGAGAATAATATACAGTATGTTGACGTTTCAGCACAATACAACTTTGGAATCAATCAGACACTAGGGGGTGCTATAGTGTTCAAGCAACAATTGAAGAATTGTACCATCCGTTACATTCAATCTAAGGTCATCCAGTTTCATCATTAGCTATGTTTCCATGAAATAAATTTTATCAGCTGCCACAATATTGGAAACATTGAAAACACTCCCGAAACATTTGACTGGTCAAGCTGAAACTATGATTCCTCTGCAAACATGGTATATGTTGCATAGTCAATGCCTGAGTACAAGTGAGTCAGCAGATTTTTGTGCCATATGTTCAAAGAGAGCCAATGTTTGCTACAAAACCACATGCCGCTCAATCCCCATAAAATGCTGCTTGCAGCAATATTTTCGATTATGATTGTATGGGTGAAATAACCCAGGTTAGAATTACATAGCACAACTTGGCCTCAATCACAACCCCTGTCCCAGAATTCATTCTGTGTGCCCTGCTTTCCCCTGTCCTTAAAGACCAAATGAAAATGTCTTTCGTTGGCATTCTAATTCCCAAGCCCAGAGTCTCCAACTGGAGATCACTTCTGGTCTTATCATCAAGGTCTTCGTTCCTGGCAAGGAGAGTCATAGCTAGAGACTAATCACCTGCAATCACAGCATACCTCCTCCTCTGCTACTGCTGTGTGCGATTAACTCCAGTGCATTTTCATTCTGCAGCTGATTGCCTTTGGATGGCTCCTCTGTGCTGTTTCCCCAGACACTCTCTATCTAGCCACTGGGAGTATTGGGGATGTTTTTTTCTTATATATTTCTAGACCCGTGTTTAAAGCATACGAATGTGACTCTGTTCTCAAACTCAGGGCCAGAAGGACACAGTAAGTGTTTATTTTGTCAAGATAAAATCTATATGTAGATTTTGTTCTCTAAGGTAATTAAATTGAAGTCTGGAGCAACGGTGTCTGCAACTCCACAGAAAAAACAGGACATCTCTTGCAGAATAATGATAGAAGTTTGAAATTACAAATGTATCTCATTTTGGTCCGCAGGAGATCTACTTTTATAATACAGACTACGGTATTTTTTTATTTTTTATCCTTATGTATGTTGGAAAAATAATTTCTGGCTTAAACATGCAGGCAAATCATATAAACTTTATGGTTAATTGAAACACAAATGAAAAAGGAACGATTTTGCTTATGGATGCAGAAACATCCTGCTGATTACATGTAACAAGCACACTTTCTTTTCCTCTCCCTCTCTCTGACACTTTGGGAATTTCAAGCTCCAGGACCTATAAATCCAGGTTTTAAATGTATCTATCTGATACTGCATCAATCCTGTGGTATAATTCTTAAATATGGTCATTGATCGTTCTGAGAGTTAGACAGATATGTTTACTGCTGTTTATTTATCATCTTATAAAGCTAATTTAGCTTTCAATATATATACTGCCTTTTCACAAAAGAAACTTGACATAACGAAAATGAAAGTATCTTAACAGCTGTATAATGCTTTCTATCTCTTTATATCATTTCCTGTTTCTTGTTTTATTCAGGTATACATGTTAGGATCGCGACCTTGTGTGTGCGACTTAGACACGTACCTAGTCTGCTTCAGCTATGCGCTTACATAGCTAATACCACCAGATTAATTTGCGCTCACCCAACAGAGCCAAAATCCAGGGTTGTGTGGTGTGTAATTGGCCCTGTTCACACTCAGATCCTCCATACACGCACACACATGCACACACGCGCACACACACGCACGCACAGCTCGGTGCTGTTATGCCTGCAAGAGTAATGGCCAACACAAATCATGTGAACGTGCTGCTTGCAGAAACAGTGACGAGACAGATCATCTAACTTTCTGGGAGACTAGGCCCAGTTCAGTGTTTCCCAGTATCCATGGGCAGGGAGGGGGGGCTTTCTGTGGAATGGGGGATCTTGTTAAAATCTGGAAAGTGCTTCACAAAGCTTCGATCATGTTTGGGAACTTCTATGTTCAGAAATGTCTATGCGTACTTCACATTCACCCATATTCTCACTGTTTTAGCCTAATTTTTTTCATGTTCACAACATTTTCTGTGCTTATTCCCTACTTCTTCCTGCTTTAGTATTTTTTTTTCATCTCCTCCATTTAAACTTTTGTGCTATGCTTTATTTTTTATTCCTTCTGCTCCAGAAGAATGACTCCCACGTTCTCAGTTCGATGCCACACATATTTTCACAGAGTGTCCATTATATCGATATGGATGTATGGATGGATGGATGAATTGAGTGACTGTCCGTTGTATTAGTAAACAGTGCAATACTGGTCATATTCAGTTCTATAAACATTGCAAGTATTTATGCGGCATCACATTAATTTATGTTCATATTTATGCATTAATTTGCTTTTCTCTGTGAAGCGTCTTTGTCTTATGACGTCTATCAGCATCTCTGAACCAAGTTAGAAGTTTCCTTATTTGTAACTATTGGCATCTTATCGCACTGCTCGTAAATATCGGTTTGGCACCTTTAATTGTGCATTTATCTCTGACTAAAGCCTCTCGAGAAGCTTACAATGTTCTGTATATGCTGACCCGTTCGATGCCAGCCGCATTTCTATACTTGGAAGTTCCCCAGCTGCCAAATACTCACAGATGGTTTCCATTGTGTAACTCTGAATGGGGCATTTGTCCAGCCGTCCTGCACGTCTCTGTCTTCCCTGTGCAGCTCCTGAGAGGTGGAGAGTTTTTTTGAATGCATGTGCGTTCGAAAAACATTAAATTGCTAAATGGACCCGGTTGTGTTGATTGACATTTAAAGCGGGATGAGAGAGAACAAAACAGTGAAAAATTTTGACAGCCCTGCGGAATTGTAAACGCAGTGGGCCGGTGGCAAAGAATCACACTGTGTAGTCTGTCAATTTGCAGAAATGAATAATCATCCATCTTCTATTATAGTTCACCAAAGTACAGGGTCAAAGTGAACCTGGAGCCTATCCCACAAAGCAGGGCTACAGTGCCAAACTCTTAACAGTTATATTCATCATCATCATCATCATTCATACATCCATACAGCTTCCTTAAGTACTTATCCATTAAGGTGTTAATGAGCCCTGAGCACATGACACAAAACTGGAAATGCTGCAACAACATCAACAACAACAACAATAATGGCGTGACGTGGTGGTGCAGTGGTTAGCACTGTTGCCTCACATTTCTGGGACCTGGGTTCAAGTCTCCGCCTGGGTTCGTCGTGGGGTTTCCTCCAGGTGCTCCAGTTGCCCCCCACGGTCTAAAGACATGCTGAGGCTAATTGGTGTTACTGAATTGCCCTTAGGTGTGCATGTGTGAGTGAATGGTGTGTGAGTGTGCCCTGCGATGGGGTAGCCCCCTGTCCCCTGCCCCTTGTGCCCATTGCTTCTGGGATAAGCTCCAGACCCCCCACTACCCAGTAGGATAAGTGGGTTCAAAAATTGATGGATAATAATAATAGGGTGCACTCTTGATGGATGGGTAATAACAGCCCTCCACTGAATCAGTGTTTTAAAGACAGAGTACAGACAGTCCTAAATCCTCAAAACATAATGCCCAATTTATTAGGTTTATGAAGCTAAACTATATCTCAAGCATCCTGTCCTTATCCATGTTTATGTTCCATCCATGTTCAAGACGTCGCCCTGACAACGACAGCCATCAGCTGGTTAAGGATTAACCTCACCGCACGGAGGGCTGTACTGTGTGTTTCGGCCTCTCTGGGGAAGGAGGGAAGGGGGCGGGGGGTCGTGTATGGAGAATTATAAAGGCATATAACCACACAGGCTCGGGGAGGGGGGCTCTGACTTGCCTTTTGCCAGACAGCTCCTTCATCACCCTGGATATGAATTTAATAAACCGGAGGAAAGGAATCTATTGATCCTCAGATGAGGGATGTGTCTCCTCTATCATCAGGACAGGAGCGGGCCCCGTGAAATCTGGAAGGCCTTTAAGTATTGTCAGCCTCTCTGCAGGCCAGCCCGGGGACAGTGCAGGAAAGCCGAAAAACATTCTGTCCTTCTCTCCCTTCCAGGCTATAATTTATTCCCGCACTAGCATCCAGATCCACCCCCCCCCCCAACCTGATGCTTGTGATGCATCTTCTGTCCTACTCTGAAGCATCCTGGTACCCTTGCATCGTACAGACTGCAATACTGTTAAGTTCAGTAAGGAGCTATGGATATCAAGGCCAGTAACCCCCCCCCCCCCCCCATGATTTATGTATTATATAAATATATGTGGGTTAGCAGCTATTTGGCCTGACTAAGAGAACGTGGGAGAAAAGCATTTGATCGCCAAGCTACAGTGAATAGCAGGAAACATTAGCACTGGGTTGTTAGGCGCAGAAACAAAGCAGACTCCCTCATGTCACATTTGGAACCACAGTACCGCGTTACTGCTTGTGTTTATAAGGTGTTTCAGTCCCGCTACATGCCTGTTAGTGGCACTCCCCAAAATCAACAACGGGAGCAACACCAGTATGCCATTATTTACGTCCTTTTTTTTTTTGGAAACAGAAAGTCGTTCACGGTTGCTTTCACACAAAATGCACTCAGTCTGGCATATTTCTCAAAACAGTGCAGTCAAGCCCTGCGATCTGTCACGGAAATCGATACGGCCCGTGCCACCTGTGGCCAAAGCGGTCTTTCCTGTTACGCTGTACCTCACGGGAATCGGTTCCCAAAAGAATATGAGTCCTAAAAAGAAAACAGGAAGTCCTAAAGTCTACAAAAATGCCTGCACCAGATAGTGGAGAAATGGGGCAGGTTGGAAGGTAAGAATGGTATCATCTTCCTACTGCTTTTCTAGTACACAAGGCCTGGAGTCCATCCAAGACTGAATAAGGTACATACTGTATAAACTACAGGCAATTTAGAGACACAAATTCACCTAAGTGCATGTTTTTGCCCAGCAGAGGGAAAACAGAGAACCTGGAGGAAACCCACACAGACAAAAGACAAGACTTATCAGGCAGGGTTGGGGTTTGAACCCTCAGCCTTGGAGATGTGAGCCACTGTGCACCCCTGTAAGTGAACTAATTCATCTAAAATACAACATAATATCCTCCTGAGACCCCACCCGTTCATTTATGTCCATTGTAGTGGACATGTTGTTTTTGCATCTATCTTTTCACTGATGCAAGGAAACATATTTATTCTTGTTGTACACTAAAGAGGACATGCTGTGAAATTAAAAATAAAAATACATTTGAAAAAATCTAAATTGTAAGATGTCTTATTTCCTCCAAAGACAGATAACCTATAATAGAAGGATACTTTTTTCCTTGAGTCTCAGGAGGATGTAGCCATGGTGGCACGGTGGCTTGCACTGTAGGCTGTCACCTCCACTTGCATCTGTGCATATGTGTATGTTGCATGCTCCCCCAGTGCTGTGCAGGCCTTTGGGTCATCTTGTTCTCTCCTGCAAGCCAAAGACTTTCAGTTAGGCTAATAGGCACTTATACCCATAGTGTCAGATTGTGTGTGAGTATGTACCCTGCAACGTACAGGCATCCCATCTAGGGTGTATCCCTACTTTTTCCCCTATGCTATGCTATCCAGATGTCCCCGTGATCATAGATTTGGGTGCTCCCAAACAAGGGTGAGTATGCGACCCAGTGGGCTAAGCCTCTGCGCCTGTGATTGGAAGATGGCCCATTTGAGCCTCAGACCCAGCAGAACAGTCACATGTCCGTGGGCCCTAGAGCAAAGCCCTACACCCCCAGCTCCTACACCCCCAGCTCCAGTGCTTTATTTCCCCACAGGGATAAATAAAGCACTACTATATTATAAATCACATACTTACACACTATGTACTGAATTTCATTAGAAGCCTACTACTTGACTCTTAATGTAGTACATATTGCATGTATGCATGCACCCAGACATACTGCAGTTGCCATTTTGCATATTAATTGACCAGATGTTTATCAGTGATGTAGCAAGACCCCTCCGTGAAAGTAAAAAATTGTTAAAAACAATCAATGCAAAAATATATGTTCAAATCAGCTCATGTAGCAGGGCAATGTTTTCTTCTTAAACTACATTGCACTTCCTCTGCCATCTTGAGGGAAATTCTGAGCAAGTTACTGGTTTTTGTACATACTATATTACATCTAATATGTAGCAAACAAGTATGCGATTATAGACACGTTCCATGTCCTCAGTCATAATAGTAAGAATAGTGTCAGTCATGCAAAAATTTAGGCATACTAAAGAGAGATCTGAACTGACAAAGAATTCTATGCAGATGCTTATACACTCTGGGGGGTATGAGCCAAGATTGTGGTTCTACTTTCATTGTGCTGACAGTATCTGACTTTCTTTCAATCCAAATCTGTGTTTCAGAGCGTAGTGTTTTCCACGGTATAGGAAAACTGGCCATCTTTGTCAGCGTTGTTAGCAAACTGGAAATGTCACACACACATAAACGGGGAGGGGAGACATTTGCTGCTAACACCGGAGGGTCAGTTGTGAACTCCACCAGATGGGAATCCCCAGGACGTCTGCACGTTTGCAAGCAATCGCTTTTTGTCTTATTTTATTGGACTGCTGCACCGTGGGTTTGTCTGTGAATATTGATTAAGCAGCAAACGCTGGCACTGGGAAATGCGAATGGATATTGCGTCGAACAATGCAGCTGGTGTGCCGGTAACACGGGAGCGAGCCAGGTCAGCTGCACATGCGAGAGACCGCAGGTTTTAACGGGCTGGGGGTGTATGAGTAAGGCTCATGGGAAGGGTGAGGGGTGGGCGCAACCAGAGCAGTTAATAATAGCTATAAATATTTTAACATGATGCTCTGTATCCGTTCGATCATCTCTTACACTGGGTGCATCTGGCATTTACTGGTGTACAGGGTTGCAAATGCCAGGCAGTGCATTGTCCTGGCTGGCTCCCAAAGTTAATTTCCCAGTTTGAGGGTAGTGTAATGGCTCATTGGCTTCCCACCTCTGGGATTGTGGGTTAGTCTCCCGCCCTCAGCCCTGTGCATGTGGGGTTTCCATGTTCTTACCATGTTTGAGTGAGATTCCCACACCTACAGTAATACCTCAAAGTTGCCCTTAGTGTATAATTGGGGCTCTCGAGTTTCATCAAAAGTTTGGAGTGAGATTATATCTGTTGGGGGGGCAGTGTGTGTCTCACAGTCAGTGTGTGAGACTTGAGAGCCCTGCCTACTGCATTCATCAGATCTTGCTCTTCCATTTCCACCTTGTCTGCACTCCGTATATATGCACATCAGAGCATGTGAGCGGAGTGGAGCGGGCAGAATTTGGTCAGAGCGCGGAGCGGTTTTTTAATTAAGGGTGGAGCGGTCGCTCTGTCTCGCTCCAATTTCGCTCCGATACCGCTCACACTACGACTCTGAGGCGTGCGCAAATCTTCCCAGAATTCATCTATAAAATTATCAAGATTTAGATCCGCTTTTGGAATCTAAAAAGACCTTTCTCGGAAACATGAGTGTGCTAAGCGAACACGCGGAGGCCAGAGCAAAATGTGAGTAAGTTTTATATAGTTGTAGCATATCAAGTCTATAAAGTAAATAAAAATATAAAAGCCTATAATTTGGTAATCAAATAAATGAGTTTGTCATTCAAATTAGGTCTAATAGGATTTTTTAAATTCACGAGACGCAGCAGCAGCATCAACAGAAAATAACTGAGGAATTTAAAACGTGGATGCGATTAGCCTGTATATTCTTTAGGCTATTAAGCCCACTGATTCCTTTATTTTTAAGCCTATTTTGTGTGGAATGCCATTGCCAAACCTGTCCATTGTTGCCTATATGTTGTTTAAAAATAAATAATTTCTGTTCTGAGTGCCGTTGCTCACATTTCTTTATGATATAAGACATCGGTTTAAGGTGATATTTGTTAGGCATGCAGATTATTTGTCCCTCTTTTAAATTGGAGCGAGCGTGGAGCGATTTGACTGGAGCGGGAGGAAATTTTAGTGGAGCGAGGAGCGGTGTTGAGCGGAGCGACTTAGTGCGAATTAGAGCGGAGGAGCGGGCGGAGCCAACAGCCTCGTGAGCGAGGAGCGGAAATTCTCACCGCTCCACTTGAAATTACGGGCAAACGGGCAGAATGGCGACAAACATCCAACATGACATGACATTACAATGACTGATCTAGGGAAGACTGACTGAGACTCGGACTAAATACACAAGACTAGGCAAAAGGAACAGGCAACAGGTGAGTACAATCAGGGATTAACACGAGGTAACGAGCTGGGCGTGGCACACACAAGGATCGGATGGAGCTGGGCGTGACAGACTATTTATTGTGGGGGGGGGGTGAATTCATTCAAATAAAATGCTGGGGGGTACATGTTCCCCTGGTTGCTATGCCCCTCTTCCCTGTGCCTTTCGCCAGACTGGCAATCTGTCCCGTGCTGAGTGTTTCCTGGCCTAGGTTAGGCTCCAAGCTCACCGTGATCCTGGATAAATTGGATGGATGGATGGATGGATCTGTACTCCCAGTATGTAAGAGTGTCCCCAATGTGAGAAAAGTAGGATTTCTGCTTTGGTAATATAGCCATACCTATGAACCATGCTGGAAGATTCCTCTTCTTGATGAATATTTTGGGTTTTCATAAATATACACAAACAACTGGCCTTTGGTGGCATGCTGCCCAGTCTGGAACTGACTCGGTGTGAAAGACCACCCACCCCTAGTCCTTGATGTTATCTTCACTCATTCCAGTGATGGTCTCTTGGCTAAAGATGGGCATGATGTTCACATTTCATGTATAAATTGCAGAATCTCAGTATTCCCATAATATCGATATTTTCTGTAATTGTTTTTTTTTCTCTCTTCACAGTTACAGCTTGCAGATTTAACTGCCTTGAAGTGTGACTCTTTTACTCTTTGAGAACATAATAGCTGTAATTCTAATTGTAATTGTCCTCTATATCTGCCTCTGTGTATGTGTGATTGTTTTGAACTGTCTCACTTCTTACAATAAAAAAATGCATGAACACATATAAATATTTACCAATTTTACACGCAGATAGATCCTCCAACTTAAGGAAGAAAAATGTGAATTTGTTGAAAAAAATAAGTAGTGCAGTGCAGCTTCCTTGAAAAAGGCATCGATGCTGGCAGCAATTTACATTTTTGTAAATGTTTTTATCTAGATGAAAGACAGAAATATGCAATGAAACTCTCGCAGCCAAGAGCTAATGTTGGGGTCACAAATATCACAAGACAGGATGTGGCAAAGGAGCAGCAAGCAGCCAGCCCAGAAAAGGAGTCTGGAGTGACAGATTCCCAGTCCTGCTCTCCTGGAGCTTTGTGTTTTCATATAGCTGCCCAAACGTGCCCTGGCACGCATACACAGCTCACACCTCTGCCCCTTCAGCTGGTGTAACACTGTTTTCCTTGTTATTATAATGAGAAATGTAATAGTCTATAATCCCAAACAACTGCTTGGTATAAATTTGACTTGTTAGTGTCTTTGATATGAATCTCTCCTGATATTGTATTGTACATTTCAAAAATTCACATTGATTCCATTTTTGGGTTTGTTTATGTACATGATTACATAACACACCAAGACGCTTTTGTTATGCTGTGCTCTGTGGTTTATAGTTGTTTCCTATTGTCTAAGGGATTGCAGTCCATTTTTAATCATCATTGATGCTCAAGTGTTTTTTATTATCAAAAAAATCAAGAAATAGCACCTCATTTAATGTTTGATGACAACAGTCATAATATACACTTGCCTAAAGGATTATTAGGAACACCTGTTCAATTTCTCATTAATGCAATTATCTAATCAACCAATCACATGGCAGTTGCTTCAATGCATTTAGGGGTGTGGTCCTGGTCAAGACAATCTCCTGAACTCCAAACTGAATGTCAGAATGGGAAAGAAAGGTGATTTAAGCAATTTTGAGCGTGGCATGGTTGTTGGTGCCAGACGGGCCGGTCTGAGTATTTCACAATCTGCTCAGTTACTGGGATTTTCACGCACAACCATTTCTAGGGTTTACAAAGAATAACATCCAGTATGCGGCAGTCCTGTGGGCGAAAATGCCTTGTTGATGCTAGAGGTCAGAGTAGAATGGGACAACTGATTCAAGCTGATAGAAGAGCAACTTTGACTGAAATAACCACTCGTTACAACCGAGGTATGCAGCAAAGCATTTGTGAAGCCACAACACGCACAACATTGAGGCGGATGGGCTACAACAGCAGAAGACCCCACCGGGTACCACTCATCTCCACTACAAATAGGAAAAAGAGGCTACAATTTGCACAAGCTCACCAAAATTGGACAATTGAAGACTGGAAAAATGTTGCCTGGTTTGATGAGTCTCGATTTCTGTTGAGACATTCAAATGGTAGAGTCAGAATTTGGCGTAAAAAGAATGAGAACATGGATCCATCATGCCTTGTTACCACTGTGCAGGCTTGTGGTGTAATGGTGTGGGGGATGTTTTCTTGGCACACTTTAGGCCCCTTAGTGTCAATTGGGCATCGTTTAAATGCCACGGCCTACCTGAGCATTGTTTTTGACCATGTCCATCCCTTTATGACCACCATGTACCCATCCTCTGATGGCTACTTCCAGCAGGATAATGCACCATGTCACAAAGCTCGAATCATTTCAAATTGGTTTCTTGAACATGACAATGAGTTCACTGTACTAAAATGGCCCCCACAATCACCAGATCTCAACCCAATAGAGCATCTTTTGGATGTGGTGGAACGGGAGCTTCGTGCCCTGGATGTGCATCCCACAAATCTCCATCAACTGCAAGATGCTATCCTATCAATATGGGCTAACATTTCTAAAGAATGCTTTCAGCACCTTGTTGAATCAATGCCAC